>NW_027461955.1:327500-572512 GCF_050947455.1 Rhinoderma darwinii | reverse complement strand
GTTTATGTAAAAAGATCTACACTAAGGCTACCTTGTAGTATCTGAAAAAACTGATCTGTTTATCATTATAATGATCGGCAAAAAATTGTGGTAGTGACTCCAATGAGCAACCTCATATGCAAAGAATATCATTTATATACCTTTTCCAGGTTTTGACATATGCGGTAAAAAGATTGTGGGGATAGATGGAGTACTTAAGTCATTACGGATAGGAGAAGCAGGACGGGGCTGTGCTATCTGTGAATTCACATCCTGTTTAGAAGAGAATATTGGCAAGTGAAAAGATCTGAGCAACTTTGACAAGAGCCAAATTGTGATGAGGGATGTCAGTATCTCCACAATGGCCGGTCTCGAGACTGTTCCCAGTATGCACCAATTAGGACCAGTTTGGGGCTGTGCAGTCATAGACCAATCAGAGTGCCCATGTTGACCCCTGTCCACCACCAAAAGCGCCTACAATGGGGAGGTGGGTGTTAGGACTGGATCATGAAGCAATGGAAGAAAAGTGGCCTGGTCTGATGAATCACATATTCTTTTACTTCATGTGGACAGCTGAGTGCATGTGTATTGCTTACCTGGGAAATAGATGTCACCAGGATGCATGAAGCAGATGAGTAGGCAGGGGCAGTGTGATGCTCTGGGCAGTGTTCAACTGGGAAACATTGGGTCTTGGCATTCATGTGGATGTTACTTTGACACTTACCACCTCTACCTAAACATTGTTTCTGACCAAGTACACCCTCTCATGGCAATGGTATTCCCGAATGACAGTGGTCTCATTCAGCACGACAATGCGCCTGCCACACTGCAAAAATTGTTCAGGAATGGTTTGAGGAAGATGACAAAGAGTTCAAGTCCGATCCACGTAGGCCCCACTTTGCAACTTACTGGACTTCGAGAATCTGCTGATGACGTCTTGGTGCCAGATACCACAGGACACCTTAGAGGTCTTGTGGAGTCTATGTATTGACAGGTCAGATCTATTTTGGAGGCACAAGAGGGACCTACACATGGTTATGCAGGTGGTTTTTAGAATACCATAAACACAGAACGGAAGTGTTGTCATGGGAACACTGAAGAAGAGCAGCTGCAGGTTTCAGGCTTTTAACTTCAAACAAAGAGAACAACTAAGTTATTGAAATAATGTTTTACAATTTCTTGTACACTAAAGAATCCTTTACATAACATTTCTGGTATTTCGCGTTTAGTACTGTAAATTATTGGCGCCAAGCCGAGGCTTAAGTTCAGGGTTCTTTACAGTGGATATTCCCATGGATATTTTTTTTACACAACAGGTGGTGGTGTATGTAAGGAAGAAATATTTACAACATGTACAGACAAATAACAAACGTAAGATACTCAAGGCCAGTAAAACATTTCTGTAGCACTCGGTATGTGACGGTATCAGTACGTTCATTTTAATTATAGTGTTCTCAAATATTGCCCTTGGACTTTCCAAGACATAATTATGAATATATACAGCTGCCTGCTTAGCAAAACGGTATGAGATTTCCTGGAAATGTTGTGAAAGACGGGTAATGACCCCACCATTGGCTCCATCTATTTAATGCCACCAAGATGTTTGTACGATAGAAATAAAGTCAAAATGCATGTGAAATATTTCTGCAATTTCAGATTCGGGTTAATTACTTTAGAACTGAAAAGAAAACAAGCTGCAGCACACCAATCCCCAATTTGCAGACGCGCTCTAATCTTAGGCAGCAAGGACAGACTATTATGTAATGCGTGACAGTAAAGTGCTACCGCCATCTAGTGGAGGAACGCACGATATGGGCATGGGAAGTTACCTATTGCAAATCATGAATATGAAATACAACTTTATTTGTACATTATCTCAATAAAATATATAAAGTAATGATGGGTATCACGTTATTAGGGTCCAGGTAATATGTGTCACACTGGTTGCTTAGCACCAAACATAGTTCTGATGCAAGAACTGTCCATTCACACTGGATATACCTATATAATTCAGGTAAGTGATGGGTTACTGGCATATTATAGCAGACATTATTATGCTGGGCAATATCTAAGGTTGCTTATAGGGACCCACACCTATCTCTAGAACGGGGCCCCCTACATACGGCCACTATCACTGGGCTGCGGCCACTGCCTGACTAGGTGGCCGAGTTTTCCGGAAACAGCCGAATGCGTTTTGCTATGCAGTTTCCGGAACTCCCATAGAAATGAATGGAAGTTGCAGAAATATTGTAGCCCAGCAGGCTACGCTGGTTTCTGTAGCTCCCAAATTTCAGAAACAGCGTAACTCTCTGTGCTCTGCGGTTTCCGTAACTTCTATTGAGTTCTATGGGAGTTCCGGAAACTGTAGCAAAACGCGCTCGGCTTTTTCAGGAAAACCTGACTACCTTGTCAGGCGGTGTCCAGAGACAGAAAGTAAGACAGGGGTCAGGGAGTCAGATTCTAAACATCTAGGTGAGAGTCCCACATCTGGAATATGCCATCAATGTCCGATTTGGGAATACCCCTTTAATTCAACAATCTAAACATATCATTGCAAGTTGTATACAGGGTATCCTCTTCTTTTGGGCTCAATAGTGTAAAAAATTCTACTCGCCGTGCCAACTTTGTACGTGAACCATATTTGGATCTTTTTAGTCTTTGCCACATGTTTTCACTAGATTACCTGAGAACTCATGCATCAAGGGGACAGAGTCCCCAAAACCTTGTGGTGGGATGAGGAGGTTTGGGGAAGGAGGAATCTAAATATTGTTCATGTAAAAAGTTGGTAAAGTATGAGCCCAAAAGAAGGTTTTACCTTGTGCACAACTTGCAATTATATGATTTGGGTAAATAAACATTTACAAGTTGTCCAGTTAATTCATGTTATAAATAACAACTTTACTTACTTGTACAGCACAAGCCGATCTTGCAAAGCACCCATGGCCTGAGACAGAATAGGAGAAATGTCGCACGATTCCTGGGTCAGTGTTCTGCATTCATCTGTCAAGAAACAGTGAAGTACATGTAATAAGAGCAGACATTCACCAAAAATGTAGACACCGCCTGAGAATACTAATGGAAGAGTAAGCACAATTCTGCAACCACTACATCGAAAAAAAACTGCGAATAGTAGGAGTTAAAAACTGTATAAGGCCCTGTTCACACGGAGTTTTGACGAGTTGTTTGACGCGGAAACCGCACCGCAAAACTCGTCAAAAACCGCCCGAAAATGCCTCCTATTGATTTCAATGGGATATTGGACAAGTTTTTTAAAGCGAGTAAAAAAAAAAACGCGTTGCGGTAAAAAGAAGCGTCATGACCCATCTTGAGGCGGTTTCCGCCTCCAAAACCCCATTTCAATCAGTCAGAAAGAGGAAAAAAACGCATCGACGAGTGTTTTGACGAGTTTTTGTCAAATCACTGTGCAAAAACCGTCTGGAGCAGTTTTTGCAGGAGGAATTTTCCTCCTACAAAAAACGCCGTGTGAACACAGCCTAACTGAAATTCCCAGAACCGCAAGAAAAATGCATGATATTGGCCTGAATGGTATACTACTAAGGGAGCAAAGTACAAACAGCAAACAGTATAAGAAGATTTCCAGTGGAAACCCAACTTTCCATGTCTCCTTCAGAACCGTATATCCTCGTTTATCTGGCGTGGCGCACGTCCTAGAATATCCAGGTCCACTCTCTGCTCGCTGAAAACAGACGGGGGACTGGGTGTGCCTATTATCTCTAAATATTATCAAGCAGCCATGATAGCATCCTTGCCTAAATTACAAGTTTCGGTAAATATGCCTCTATGGGTGTACCTGGATGTTCCGGAGGTGTCGCCCACCCCGATACAATCTATGCCCTGGATGCCGCCATCCTTACGTCCTACTCATCTCTCTCCTTCTCTTACACACATTTTAACGGTCTGGGACTCTATCAAATATTCCAGTAGATTGATTTCTCCACATCTTCCCCTCATCTCTATATGGCACAACCCTTTGTTCTCTCCTGGCGCAGACAACTATTATGCCTTTAAATGGTGGTGGTCGAATGACATACTTAGAGTTCACCAACTCCTCACGCCCACTCACTCTCGGATTCTCTCGTTCTGTGAACTCCAGACCTCTAAGCAGATCCCCAGTGGCGAGATATTCAGATATCTACAACTTAAAAACTGGATTACTTCTCTTCTCAACAACAGGGATACATCTGACTCTTGCTCACAGTTCGAGAGAATCTGCAGCACCTGCCCAACCTCGAGAGGGATTATATCTCTCTTATACAAATGGCTCCTCAACAATCCATCCCCTACCCCTCATACATATGTGGACCGATGGCACCGGGACTTGGGGATGACGCTGGAACTGGCTGAGTAGCGTAGTATCTGGAGCACAGTTTCACATTGCTCTATCAATACGAATATCTTAGAATCCGCATATAAAGTCATGATGCGGTGGTACTTGGTTCCTAGCCGAATTGCACATGCATTTCCCTCTTACCCTGCTTCCTGCTTTAGGGGATGCCCCGCGCCTGGTGACATGCTCCACATATGGTGGTCCTGTCCTAAACTCGTTAGATTCTGGAGCAGAGTCTTTGGTCTCGCTCAGAGTCTGTTTGGTATAATTTTACATAAAGACCCTAAGTTAGCTCTCCTACACCTCAAACCCTCTGAACTAACGCATGCACAATTTCAATTGTTCTCTTACATCCTATTGGCTGCCAAAATGACTATTGCCCACTCCTGGAAAAAGCAGTCTGTAATTTTTGCAGGTGTCAAAACCAGAATGGACCAAATATTTGTAAACGAAAAACTCACAAGTATTTTATTGGATAGGATTGCCAGATTCGAGTTGCTTTGGCTGCCCTGGATCAATTACGCCTACTCTCACCTACCTGGTGCCATGATCACCGCCTTTTGACAATTTGCTAATAATTTTTCTCTAGATCTCTGGCCGACCACACCTTTACCTTTCCCTGTCTTTCTGTTCCCCTCTCTCCACTCCCTCTTGCCACTTCTCAATTTTGTTTCCTCTTTTTGCATGCTCTTATCATTACCGCCCTGACAGTTTGATATACTGTCTAATGCATTGCTGTATCAGTTGCGATATATTATATGTTGTGTATCTCCCCCCCCCTTTTTTTTTTGTGTGTTCATGCAATATATTTCCTTACTTTGTTGTAAAAACTCAATAAAACTTGTTGAAAAGAAAAAAAAAGCCGGCAAAAAAATGCGTCTAAAATAGTTTCAAAAAAACACGTAAAAAAAATGAGTGTGGTGCAAAACCACTTGAAAAAAAAAAACGGAGATGATTTTTCCAGGCAGAATTTTCTGCCTGCAAAAAACTCAGCGTGAACATACCCTTAGGCCCTGTTCACACCGAGTTTTTTTTTATGTTTTTTGACGCAGAAACTGCGTCGGAAAACGCACCAAAAAAAAAAGCCTGAAAACGCCTCCCATTGATTTCAATGGGAGGCGGAGGCGTTTTTTCCCAAGAGTGGTAAAACCGGCTCGTAGGAAGAAGCAACATGCCCTATCTTCGGGCATTTACGTCTCGGACCTCCCATTGATAATGGGAGGCAGAGAAAGCGTTTTTCGCTGCGTTTTCTCCCATGTTTGCGTGGGTTTCCTCCGTGTTCTCAGGTGTCCTCCCACACTCCAAAAAACATATTAATAAGTTAATTGACTTCCTATGAAACTGCCTCTAATGTGTCTCTGAGATCGGGAAGTTCGACTATGTGCCCATTGGGGACCAGGACAGACGCTGTCTACCCAACGCTGTGGCGTTATTTAAGCAACAGAAATAAATTCTTCCACCCTGATGTTTTGGACCCTCATCCTCTCTCCGGGAATTCCTCTTTGCTCACGCTCTCTCCTCTTTTCCACCTTACCTATCTCGGTTTAAAACATTTCTGGCACCAATTTTTGCTAATATCTGCTGCATCCTTAGGCATTTCTTCTGTAAAGCAATCATTGGTATAGAATATGACTAAAGTATATTCTGCCAGACTATGTACTCAAGAGAACGAAAACTGCTTTTGTTACCATATCAAAATCACTTACTTTGAGCCCATCGATACAATCGCTCATATGAAGTTTCTTGGAGTAAAGCCATCTGCTCCATAATTTCAAGCCTGACAAGTCGATAAGAGAACAGCATTACTTCCATTATATAACATTAAGGGCCTGTTCACATCAGCGTTGCCCCTCCGTTGAGGGGTTCCGTCAGAGGTTTCCGTCGGGTTAACCCCTCAACGGAAAGGCAAACTGAAACCTCAGCTTCCGTTTCGTTCACCACTGAACTCAATGGTGACAGAAACCTAGCGAATGGTTTCCGTCTGTCACCGGTGTGACAGGGTTCCATCGTTTTGACGGAACTCCTCAACTGAAGGGCAACGGTGATGTGAACACGTCCTTTGCCGCTCATATATCCTGCATAATCAGAAAATGAATCAATCCTTTAACCCCTAATGAGCCTTCATTATTCCACTTTCTATTAATTATACAGTATAATGATACGGCACTTGTAGTATACACACAAATTGTTCTGTTAAAAATGAAATGTTTATTGCTAAATAAATGGTTCTTTTCCCACGGTTCATATAGTTTTACATACATATATTAATACCAAACAAATATCAGGAAAAGATATCACGGCATGAATACCACAATTCTACCAAAGTACGGGTATGCTCACACTTTGTGCAGATTTTCGGATGGATTTACTGCTTTAGAGAACAGCAGAGGGGGGGGGGGGGTGATCATATTCCCCTCTCCTGTAGCAAGGCATTCCAGCTCCCCCCAAGGCTGATCTTTGTGCAGCCGGGCTCCTGTGATGACGTTTCGTCTCATGTGACTGCAGCAGCCCGTCATCGCAGAAGGCCGACAGCAGACCGGACCGGGGGAGCAGGGTTTCGTCGCTACAGGAGTGCAAGGGGAGACAGAAATTTCTGCAACAAAATCTGCTGTGTATGAATTTACACTAAGGGTAAGGTCCCACGGGGCAGCATTGACGTAGCTAAAAACCATGCCGGCCTGCTGTTCTGCGCTATTTTAAAATTGGGAACACCATGTGGAACACAGGTATGTCCGTGATCCGTTACCCGATAGCTACTTAGCAGCGTCAGTCGTTTTGTAGCGCAAAATCTACTGACAGAATCCCTTTAATTATCGTAGTACAAATGACATTCGTCACGACAATTCAAGACACCAATTTCGTATCCACAACTTACCCTGCAGTTTGCTGGTTTGTTCGCAGGAGCAGTTTTACATCATTGTGAATTTGTTTAACTTTTGCCAGTACCTTGAAAAAATCCTTGAAATGAAGAAAACAGATGCACGTTTACAATCTAAAATACCTACAATATTTGCATGCGCAATAGGGTTTTATTAAAGGTTATTTAAGCCTAAACATTTATTCCTTATAAACCGGATAGGTGATAAATGTTGGATTGTGGGAATCTTACTGCGAGGACGACCACTTACTAGCCGTGGTGGGTAGTGGTCGTATGGAATGGTGGACAAGAATGTGTGTGGCCACTGCATACAGCTCCTCGGGTGGTATGGGAAATACCAAGTACGCTTTAATATTACAAGGGTTGAGCATTTACATAAACTTTACCACTCCAATTTTGAACATAACTAATCTACAGAAAACATGGGGGTGAATTTATTAAGAAATGTTGCAGTTTGCGGAAAAACTCAGTATTTGCACAAAATTTAGCATTTTAACGCCTCCACCATTTTTTAAAGGGCTTAGTGTGAGGGTTGTGGCCACCCACGGCACGGTAAATTCACTTTACTCCAGGAACTCGAAATTATAGCGGAAATCTACTCCAGCTCATGGCGGATGTGGATTTCCTTATATGGCTCATGGACAGAGATGCACCTAATTTATTAAGAGGCATGAGCCAGTCTAAATACATTCCCCCCATTGAGGAACTATTGTGACTGCAGCTGTGGATGAGAGCGAGCCTCATAATACAAACAGTTTCACACTCTGAAATGTTACTGACACCAACAGAATAAGTGCAGAGAAGAAACTTCTGTAAAGATAACCCGTGATAGCCGAAAACTGTGGACAGTTTTACCTAAAAACATCTATAGGGAAAAGAGGGTCGGCAGAAAAAATAAAGACAGTATGGTTGCCCCACTTTTCTCCTGACTTTAGAGGTGTGGATGGATCTTACGGCACAGATGATCGACAGACATAATAGACAATGGCCAGCTTAACCGCTAAGGACGCAGCTTCGTTTGGTACTTAATAATGCAGCATTCCAAAAGCCATTACTTTTTTTTTGTGTGACGAGTTGTATTTTTTGGCACCATTTTTGGCTACATATCCTGTATTGTATAAATTTTATTAAAAAAATAAAAATTGGGATGGGAGCAATTCCATTGCTAGGTGCACAGCTGCTATCTGCGATTGCGTCACAGTGGCGCCATTGGGGTAAAAGAGAAAGTCCCCTCCCTCTGTCTAACCACTTAAATGCCTCGTCCAGCATTAACCACGGCATCTTAGAGGTAAAACAGCTGGATCAAATTTATCTCTAAATCCATCCGTTAAATGTGGGTGTCGGCTGTATAATACGACCGGAACGCGCAAGTGATGGCGCGGGCACAGATCCTGTCCTAGATTCATCACTGGGCCGTAATATTCTGTCGGATCGTGGAGACTGCACAGATCCCGTGACGTATTAATAAAGAACTTGGCAAGAAGGGGGTAAATTACAGATAAACTAGATTTTTTTATTTTTGTCAATAGCATAAAACCTCTGCCCTATGCTACATGTTTGCATCATTATCTCATCTGACCTCCCCATCTTTCTTCTCTCCGCTTAGGCTTCATTGACATCTGCGTTAGGACTCCGTTCCGACGGAGCTTTCCGTCGGAACGGAGCCCTGACTGACACAAACTGAAACCATAGGTTTAGTTTCCATCACCATTTATTTCAATTACTGACGGATCCGGTGCCAATGGTTTCAGTTTGTATCCGTTGTGCAATGGTTCCGTCGTTTTGAAGGGATGAATAGCGTAGTCGACTGAAAATCAATGGTGATGGAGACGGACATCTATGGTTTCAGTTTGTATCAGTCAGGGCTCCGTTCTAACGGAAAGCTCAGACGGAACGTCGGAACGGAGCCCTGACGCAGATGTGAACATAGCCTTTGGCATCATTTTGCTAGGTGGGCCGGGCTTCAGACTCGTGGCAAAAAAACATCAAACCTGGGATTAGATTTTCAGGAAATGTGGTTAAACTTTATAATTACTACAGTTCATAGTCAAGGAGATTTAAGCTTTACCTCGGTTAACGGTCCTTCATGAGTACCTCGAAGTATATGCATTTCATCAGATGTAAGCTGAAACTTGTCTAAGAAAGCATCTGCAACTTGGGCTCGAACTTCTAGCCGTTGGCTGCAAAAAAAAATGTTAATAAAATTTATATTTTATACCATATCCAGATTATTTTTGCTTTCTTCTGCATCAACAAAGTTACGGGAACACAAAAGCAATGGACACACGCCCAATTACATCCAACAGCCATGAGAAATACTGATGCTTACAACTAACTGTCCAATGCATAATACAGTCAAGCCTGACCAAAGGATAAGGACGCAAGTAGCGGATGTAAACAAAGACTCCCTAAATGCAGCAGGTCCCTGAGACCAGCTCAGAGGGACCACATTTTACCATACAGTATAGTATGACAGAAAATACGATTTATAATCCCTTTAAACTAGGTGCCACTAGGTGGCAGTAAAACACTATATAAATCAGCGTGGACTTTTCAAATCCTTGTTTTAGTCTCATATTTCTTGAGTACCAATGTACAAAATCTCAATAAAACTTGCAGCATATTGAACAACTATAAAGTAACTTTTTCCTAAAAATCACAAACCACCATTAAATACAACCCCTTGAATGGTCGTCTTCTGTCAAGTCACTACACGCTCTATCGGCAGTTTTTAGTTCTATCTTTTTGTGTGAAAAGGATGATTTTCCATTGTTCTCAATCAAAGAGCTGCCAGGAGTGGTCACTCAGCTTTAACGGACGCCTGAAAGGCAAATCTATCTAGTTATCCCTCAATATGTGGGCACAGGGTGTGTATTCATTACTAGGAAGATTGCCATTCAGCAGTATAAGAGCTGGATGATCATCCAGATGCAATATTAGGTAAATCCCTAAATCCCTGTTAATCCAGAATGGGATTTTGTTTTTTATCACATGCCGGGTTTTCAGGACCATAAATTCACACCGTTTTTTGGCACCGATTTTGACACAGGGAAAAAATTCCTAAAGGAATTCAGAGGCAGATTTTTTTCTGCCTGCAAAAAAACTCTGAACAAGGACCTAAAATGTCGGTGTAAAGGAATTTGACTGCAAATGGACAACTCAAGAGAATTCATTTACAGACAATTATTTTTATATTTTTAATTTAAAGGGAAATGTATAAAGCATTATCCATAAAGACGTCCAAGTTCTAAGATATCATAAATGTCTCAAATATCAGGCTAAGGATTTATGAACAACCATAATAATAATAATAATAATAATAATAATAATAAAGTAAAAATAGAAGTAACCATGAAAATAACGACAACAATAAAGTAAAAGATAAAGTTTCCCTTTTCTTTGAGCAGTCAGCGTGTATCTCAGTCGCTTGCAGTGATGTGAACGCCTTAAAATCTGATTCTCCAGCTCATAATTATGCGGATAAAAATGAGGGAGCACAAAAGTTCTATTGAAAACTTAAGACGTGTCCCAAGACAAAGGTAGCAGTTCATGGGAATGAATGTTTCGCTGCACAGTCCTGCTTTCTGATCTCAGGAGGGTCCTAATGAAGCCCCGTTTCTTTGCCTCCCTTGTTTCCATGGTAACCAGATTCCGCTACCAGTGCCCTCACGCTGTTCAGAAAACCATGGTCCATTTTCAGCTGCTACGAGTACAACAGAGGCCTGTTCTGTGACAATACAATGGAGCCCAAACTGACTTTAATTCATGCCATGTAGCTTACTAATGCTGCCGCTGTACGCTCGTGTCGGTTTTAAGAATTATGTCACAACCCCGTTAATAATCAGAATGGAAAAGACAGAGCACTAAACTAAACAGGATCCCATTTATAAAACCTAGTATAAACGCGCTAAAAATGCGCTACGTAAAAATAGATTTATCCGCAACCGGGGCCTGTTGTAGTCTTTGACGGTAACTGAACTGGTAAAAGCTATCCCATGTAAGCCGCTGTTAGTAAATAAGAGTGGAGTACATAAGTGCTGGACTACAGTAACCATGGGAAAGGAGATGTTCTCTTACATTTACTAAATTATTATTATTGATCTGCAGGAAATCAAACATCTCTCCATAGCAAGAATACTCCGCTGACAGCTCCAGGAGAACTGCTTCTGTACGGCTGTGTTTTGAGTACAGTCAGATTTGACGGGAAGAATATCACTGCATGGAGCACTATTTTTCCCATGAAAATGTCGGACACCACAACAAAACCTAATGGACCCCATTGTAAGTCAATGGCATCTGTCATTGGACAGATGCGGCAATCGGGTGTGGTTTATGTTTATACGTGTGAACAGAGTCTTATAGATGTATTTGAGGCAACTCCTTCATATACAACAGAAGGAACACCAAGCCATATACTTATATAAAGTACTGTGCAAAAGTTTTAGGCAGTTGTGGAATGCTTTCAAAAATAGAAGTGTTAATATTTTTTTTTATCAATTAACAAAATACAAAGTGAATGAACAGCAGATAAATCTAAATCAAAATCAATATTTGGTGTGAATATTTGCCTTAAAAACAGCTTAAATTCCTCTACGTACACTTGCACTCTGTTTTTGAAGGAACTTGGCTGTAACGGTCACAGAGTGTGTGGACCCACTAGACCGCTCCGCCGTAGCGGAGAGGCAGCTGACCAGGTCACAGTCTATATGAAAGTCAATAGTAGATAGGAACGCTTGGGTACCTGAACTAGTGCAGACCGTGGCTGTGGCTTCGGCTTCAGCACGGATGGAGGCCGGTCCCGCAGGTAGCACCAGACGTGGCGGGCAGTATCCAACGTGGCAGAAGCCACTGGACGTGGCAGAAGACAGCAGGTGCAGTAGACATGGCTCCAACACTGGTAGGCACAGGAACAAGAACAGTACGGGATACAGGAACGGGTAACAACTGGAACGGGAAACACTAAGGGACCATTTGCAAGACAGACTGGGATAAACTAACAACGCTCAGGCAAGGATCAGAAGGCCTGGGGCCTTCTTATAGACCAGGAAATCGTGGCAGATGATGATAATGACGACTTCCTTTGTGCGTTTGTGCGCGCGCTGGCTCTTTAAGGGCGGGCACGAGCGTGCGCGCGCACCCTACGGGAGACAGCAGAACGGAGCTCAGATCCATTGCTGCGGGCGTCGGGAGGTGAGTAAACCCGACGGCCCGTGGCCATGGACGCTACATTGGCAGGGAGGTTGTTCCAAACATGTTGGAGAACTAACCACAAATCTTCTGTGGATGTAGGCTTCCTCAAATCATTCAGTCTAGTCATGTAATCTCAGACAGTCTCGATGATGTTGAGATCAGTGGTCTGTGGGGGCCATATCATCACTTCCAGGGCTCCTTGTTCTTCCGGACGCTGAAAATAGTTCTTAATGACATTGGCTGCATGTTTGCGGTCGTTGCCCTGCTGCAGAATAAAATTGGAGCCAATCAGACACTTCCCTGATGGTATTGAATGATGGGTAGGTTTCTGCCAGTATTTCTCAGCATTGAGGACACCATTAATCATGACCAAATCCCCAACTCCATTTCCTGAAATGCAGCCCCAAACTTGTAAGGAACCTCCACCATGCTTCACTGTTGCCTGCAGACTCATAATTGTATCGCTCTCCAGCCCTTCAGTGAACAAACTGCCTTCTGTTACAGCCAAATATTTCAAACTTTGACTCTTTAGTCCAGAGCACCTGATGACATTTTTCTGCACTCTAGCTCCTGTTTTCATGCTTAGTTGAGTTGGCCTTGTTTCCACGTCGAAGGTATGGCTTTTTGGCCGCAATTCTTCCATGAAGACCAATTCCGGCCAGACTTTTCCAAACAGTAGATGGGTGTGCCTGGATTCCACTGGTTTCTGCCAGTTCTGAGCTGATGGCACTGCTGGACATCTTCCGATTTTGAAGGGTAGTAAGCATGATGTGTCTTTGATCTGATGAACGAAGTTTCCTTGGCCGACCACTGCATCTACGATCCTCAACGTTGCCAATTTCTTTGTGCTTCTATAAAAGAGCTTCAACAGCACATCTTGAAACCTAAAGCCTCATGCACACGACCGTAGTGGTGTGCACGGCCCGTGATTTGCAGCTCGGACAGCCGCGGAGTGTGCACTTATCACGGGCTGTGCACATGGCCGTGTACATTAATTTTAATGATCCCGGATCGCAAAATGCATCCGTAATAAGACATGTCCTATCTTTTTGTGGTCCATGCTCGAAGGGAAATGCACGGACCGTGGAAACCAGGGTCGTGTGCATTGGGCCCATAGAAATGAATGGGACCGCAATTCTCCCGCAGACGTTTGTGTGCATGAAGCCTAAGTCTGTTTTGAAATCTTTGCATGGGAGATACCTTGCTGATGCAGTATAACTAACCTGTGTCTTGTTGCTGTGCTCAGTCTTGCCATGGTGTACCTGTGACATGAAATATTCTTCCACAACCTCACCTTTGTAGCAGAGTTTGGCTGTTTTAAGCCTCCTACACAATGGTTTCTGTTTTAATGAATGACTGTTTCAATCTACATATGAAAATGATGATAATTATCTCGGGTTTGGTATAAATGGTTAATCATAACACCTGACTATAATGTGCCTAATGCGTAGGTGTAAAATCCATGACAAAATCCTTTGTGCAAGTGTACCTAGAAGAATTGATGCTGTTTTGTAGGCAAAGGGTGATCATACCGTATATTGATTTTATTTCAATTTCTCTTCTGTTCATTCAGTAGTAGTAGAAGTATAAAAAGCGTAAAGGGCCTTTTACCCCCCCCCCCCCCACTATAGGTAATGTGGCCATTTTAATAAGAAACCTATGGGCCATGTGGTTATATTTACTTGTGCATATCGGTTTGTTTAAAAATGATAAAATTGTGTTCAGTGTCTAGGAAGGACACCAGCATTTAACTGTTGGGGTTAAAAAAAAATATCTAGCCACATGAATATCATTTATATTTATTTTATTTTGTATCTATCGCTGTATTTTATCCCAACGGTAACTGCAATTTTAGATTCCCAAATGAACGAGCGACATATACAGAAGCGCTGAAAGCAATTTTTAAACTTGTTATACTGTGTTCTCACCTCTGCCTCATTTTACTTTCTAATAAGTCACAAGCAATCAAATAAATTAAAGATTAGATGGAAAAAAGCAATTTTCCCTTAGGTTTTCCGCACATTGGTGTCAACTAAAAACGTTATTTTTTTTTTATCTCAAGCCAAGTTACAAATCCTTTTTTTTTTGTGTACAAGTTATATTATTCTACCAAAAAGGGAGACTAGATCAACGGGGTCATCAACACATTATGAAAGGGAAATTTTGGTGGTTTAAGGGGTGAACCCACCACAACAACTTATCACTTATTCACAGGATAGGTGATAAATGTCGGATCACTGGGGCCCCGCCATTCATTAGCCCCCTGTTTCTCCTCACTGCACAATCACAGTCACAGTAAGGAGGGACTTGAATAGAGCAGTGTGATCTGTCAATCACATAGACATTGAGTTGAGTGGCAGGGTGCACGCTCGACCGTTGTTCCACTCAAACTCCTCACTGCGATTGTGTAGTAAAGAGGAATGGGGGAGTCAGGACCCCCATTCTAGTAAATGGTGGGGCCCCATGCGATCAGTTATTTATCATCTATTCTCAAAATAAAAACAGAGTAACAGCAGCACACTCTGCACGATAAAGGCTCAATGTCCAAGGCAAGGAGGATGCACAGTCCAGAATCCAGAAATCCCATTCCGACGTCCAATGACCCACAAAAAAAATAAAAAGTAGACAGAATCCAGTCAGTTGTAAAAGAAATGGACATGTTTATTTGTACATCCAACATGACATTTCTACGTTTTGACCCACGCAGGGGTCTTTGTCAAGAATAAAGTGCACCGTGCACATTTAACATACCTCCAGTTAATCATCATCCAATAGGGAAATTTAGCCAATGGCTGCATAGCTACCAACCATAAAATACCAATAAAAGTATTGTTCCTATATAAAAACACTTCATATCAAATCATCAACCTAATCTAACTAGAACATATCAATATAATCTCATATTTACGAGTATTAACTAGCTATAAAAATGAATCACAGACCTTATGAGGATGGGACGTTTCCACGGCTGCTGCGCCGCGTCTTAGACTGGACTAGACATTGCAGTCCGGACAATGCTATAGCTAATCCGCACTCTACTACGTGTGCTTACCTGAGGCCAGCAGGCATCATGTCGCTAGGGTCACGTCTACAAATTAGGAAACCACTCATGCGTCTCTACAGAGTTGTCAGTAGCCCAAAACTTGTTAAGATACGCAGAGGGCAGGAATACAACATTGTCTATCAAACCAAATCGGACAGTTTCCAATATTATTGATAAGAAAAGGAGAGTAAAGTCTCATGCGCACGACTGTAGTGGTGTGCACGGTCCGGGATTATGGCATGGATGGGCCGCGGAGTGTCATCCGCGGGGCGTACGCAATTACGGACCGTGCACACACAACACGCAAGATGTGCACGGACTTCAAGGAGCCCAGACCGCAATTGCGGCGCCGTAAAATGACGTCCCATTTCCGGGCACTGCACGAACTATGGAAACTACGATGGTGTGCTTTGGCCCATAGGATAAAACGTGTTCTATACCAACTGCAATTTCAGATCCGCAGTTGCGGATAGTATGCGGCCGCAAATGCACGGTCGTGTGCATGAGGCCCTAGCGATGTGGAAATAGTTCAGCAGCTCCTAAAAGATAAGGATTGCTGCCCTAACATAGGTTTTTATTCAACAAAAGTAGACTGTTGGTCATAACAAATGACAAAGACCCCTGCGTGGGTCGAAACGTAGCGATCTCGCGTTGGATGTACTTAAACGTAAGTCTTTTTTGCACCGGACTGGACGCCGTGTACCATCTAGTTTTGTGGCTCGTTTCTCTTTTACAGACTTACTTAAAATTAAATAAAACTAAATGCATTAAAGAGCAACCCAAACTGTATATACATAAATCTGTAGAACACGTTTAGGGAATACGAAATTCCCTACAGTCTCAGAAACAATAGCGCCCTTATAATATGTCCTTATTCAGATCACCAACTGTTGCTGCATTGAATACATTACACAGATTGTCATTCTGCATTACTTATTGGGAGAAACCTGGCAGTCTATAAAGTTATTGAATATTTACAATCATTTTCTGGTTTTCTAGTTGCTTTCAAAGCTGAAACCAAGTCTATGCCGGTCCAAACTTACGTTTTTCCCACTCAGGAAAAAATATTCCCTGTGGGTAAAACTATTGAATATTCATCGTGGAACAAAATTATTCTACAGATTCAAAATGAGTTGTTAATTAGAACGCCATGAAATAAAGACATTTAAAAAAAGTAAAAAGCAGCAGAACGAGCTACGACATCAAAATAAGAAATACAATTCTCTGGAGTATAATAAGGCCCTGGTCACACAGAGTTTTTTGCATGCAGAAAATTCTGCCTGGAAAAATCAGCTCCGGTTTTTTACGTGTTTTTTTTTAGGCTTTTTGTTAGCCATTTCTTCAGACAGATGCAAGTGTTTTTTTGCCGAAAAATGCGTATAATTAAAAAAAACGCATGAAAAATCGCGGCAAATAATGCGTTTATTTTTATCTCCAGTTGATTTCAATGGGGTTTTTGAGGCAGAAAACGCATCAAGATAGGGCATGTTGCTTATTTTTGCCCGCGGGAAAAAATGCCTCCACCTCCCATTGAAATCAATAGAAGGCAATTTCGGAAATTTTTTGCCGCGGTTTCTTTGGCAAAAAAAACCTCTGTGCGAACAGTGCCTAAATCTTGCTTTATTTAGTAGTTAAGTTAAAATAATCCTTACAGGAATTGAATACAGATTTAAATAAAATATATTGAACGGAAGTAAATTTGGACAATAAAATGAGTATATAAGCTTTCAGTATATAGATACCGCAGGGCCCCATTTAAAAAAAAAATAAAAAATGAAATAAAAATATATTTTTTATTTAGATTTTCTTTTTTTTTTACTGGGTGCATCTGTATGGAAAAGCATTATTGACTACGTTAATCCAAAAATAAAAAATAAATTATGCCCAGAAATACCGACCCAGCATATGATGTACACTATACAGTGTAAATAGAGCCTAATGCCTTATTCACGCGACAGGGTCCCGCCCGAGTGTCGGCCGATGAAATCGGCCGTTTTTCCGGCCGGTTTGCATTCGTTTTGCATCCGTTCCGGGCCGGGCATATCTGGACAGTGACATCAGGGGCAACTCCTGAAGGGGAATCCCCATGTGGACGGTGATTCCACTTCAGGAAAAGCCCCTGTCGTCTGTTTCCATTTATGGACACTGAACGTTACTGGCTTCTCCTGGTGTGGAATCCCCGGTCACAGAGTGTTCGGGGATTCCGCTTCAGGAGTTTCCCCTGATGTCACTGCCCAGATATGGACAGAGACATCAAGCACTCTGTCCAGGAGCGGAATCCCCGAACACACAGGGATTCCGCTCCTTCAGGGAGCTAATGTGGGCTAGCACATAGCAGAGCAGGGAGATACCTCCCTGCTCTGCTATAGTGGCGTCGCTACAGAAGTAGCAGCTGCAGCAGCTGCTAGCGGCGCCATCGGCCATGGAAGGTGTCGCCGCTAGCAGCCGCTATGGCTGCTATAGCTGTAGTGATGCCTGAAGAAGCGCCAGGGCGGAAAGGAGGCTGATTCGCCGGGCCAGGGCAATTTGGGAAGGGAGCCAGCGCAGCGCCCCCTTCCACCTGCTGTACACCCCAGCCCTGCCACACAGTACCCCTGCACATAGCAGAGCAGGGACGTCGCTACAGGAGTACCCCCACAGTGTTACCTCCAGCATACAGCGCTTCTTCTGAATGGGATACACTCCTCCTCCTCACATGCACTCTGTGCTGTGAGGAGTAGAGAGCGAGCGACGGTAGACACGGCCATCACTCGGGACACATTCCGGTGATGGCCGTGTATTACCCGGCCCCATAGACTTCTATGGGAGCCGGGCGGCCGGGTAAACGGCCGAAAATAGGGCATGTCCCATTTTTTGACGGCCGGTTTTCCCACGCCCATCAAAAAATCGGCCGTGTGAATAGCCCCATTAGGGGTCTATTGTTCCTACTGCAGCCGGGTGACGGCCGATTTATGAACGGCCGTTACCCGGCCGGGAAACCCTGTAGTGTGAATAAGGGCTTAGTGTATTAGTGGTTAAAATCAATTAAATGGTCGGGAAAAAAAACTGGAAATAAAAAAGTAAAATCGTTTAAAAAAAAAAAAAAAAAAAAAAAAGAGTGATAGTATTTCACTCTGAGCTGCAGCTATAGATTACAGGTAATGTACTCCAGCAGCTACCAAACTGACTAGTTGTAGAGAAGTAGAAGGCCGGTTTGCCCCTTTTGTCACTGCGGCCAGGCATTGCACTGGATGGAATAACATTTTATGAAATCTCATTTATACAGTGCGGTTGCAAACCACCCGGTTTTCAGGGCATTATGCATTCCTAGGTCTTCGACTTTTAGAATGTCGCAATATTTACATGCAGTTTTTGCAGTGCGGTAATGGTACCACCTTGCGTGAGTGTACCCTTACTTCTATTCATTTTAACGGGGAGTAAAGGTTATTTCACACTGGCCAATTTTGGTTGGTGCAAGGAGCACCGATCAACGAGACTAACTCGTTGATCGGTGCTTGTTTGCTCCTTTCACAAGGAACAATGTATGGGGACGAGCGCTCGTTACTCCGATCGCTCGTCCCCATACATTATTATCATGTCGGCAGCGCGTCTCGCTGTTTACAGCTAGATGTGCTGCCGACAACGATAATATTTTGCACATTTAAAACGATACGATCAGCAGATGATCGAGCGTTTGCTCGATAATTGACCAATGTAAAAGGGCCTTAACCGTCCATCTGTAGCATATACACTCCATTAAAAACAGGGGTGAGGACCCCTTCATTCTCAACATCAGCTCTACAAGGTCAAAAATTCTGCAATGCCCTTCCTGTAAGGAGGATAAAACATGGCGGTTGTTGAAGGTTCTATAGCTATATCAGGGATGGATAAAATATTGTACATTTTAGGAGCTATCAGACCATGAGCTATTTTGAAGTTTTAAGAAGGCAATCCACCTACTGACTACATAGATCCAGAAATTTTTCCAAACCTGCACTCTGTGACGTCATCACGGCAAAACAATCTAACCTAAGCCATGTGGGTTTCTACATAAAAACACCTGTGACTTTGAAAATGGATGCCATAATGTGAACCAGGGATTATTAAAAGGTAAATTACTTACGTTTGCTTCCAGTGGTTGATATTCTGTCCAGGGTCATGTGATGGACACACAGGTGCTGGGATCGTTAGAAGACACAGCCCTGACACACAAACTGTAACGATCCACGCACCTGAGTGTCCATCACATGACCATGGACAGAATATTACCCACTGGAAGTAAACAATGAATGTTCCTACTGAATAACAGCAAGCTCTACAAAACTGAGAAATCAATGAAGAAAGTACATTGGAAAATTGTATAACTTAATTATACAAAAAAAATTACAAATATTTGCCGAAACTGGACAACCCCTTTAATTATTACTCACTCAGAAATTAATTAAACTTTATCCACAAGCCCTTCGGCAATACAACTTTCGGCTAAATACAGAAGAAAATAGAACAAATTTGAGATTTTGGCATCATAATACCCCAAAAATATAAGCGTACACCTGAGTATATTATCTCACCCAGCCCTCAATCTTCTATGTGACATCATGTTACTGTATCTGCACTATATGGAACATTACACAGTAAAGAGCTTTACAGACATGTGGCACCAAGTGCCAGACTGCTGCTTATTTTCCATATATATTGGTTCCATAAAGCTCTATACTGGAATCAATCCTACGTTCTGCATATCTTGCTAGCTGCTAAATCTGTACGACTAAATGCATAAACCCTCTGATTCACATTTTATTAACAGTATGGGAAGTGCCGACATCCAATGCGTCAGTCAAAACAGACTTCTTTAACAAGGTTTTTATAAGACTTCCATCCCATAAAATTTGAGCTATAGGCTGGATTCACACATGCAGTTTTTGGTGCAATTTTTGGAACCATCACCAGGAGTGGATCTAACAGGAAGGAAACGTATCTGTCCTTTATACTTCCCCTTCCTTTGGATCCACTCCTTGCTCTGGCTTCAAAAACTGCATGTGTGATTCCAGCTTTATACTTGCCCAGCCTACTGTAATCTCAGGGGTTCTCCACCCTCGTGGAGCTTGCAGCTGTGTTGTGATTGGCCCAGTCATCTGTTAAAAATATTCACCCTGTTAGGTATTACAGGAGAGGGTGCATTTACTTAGAGAGGACAGGGCGGTCCATGACACAGCTTCGTACAGGGTCTCACCGGAAGCAAACAGGGATAACCCCCAAGACTTACGTACCACATGAGCCCAAGTAAGTAATATTTTACTGTTAGGAACTAAACCCTTTAAATATGGCGGTGTCAAATATATATTTAAACCTGAGAATCTGTACATCACGTTTAGTGCCGTTAGTTATTAATAGTCAATTGCTAAAACTCTCAAACTAATATATAGGATACAATCAAAACCTTGTCAATAACATTAAATGCCATTTTTATTTTATGCAAATGAGTTCAAAAGTTCAGTGTTGATTAATTTCTTAATACATCCTTTGCTTTTCTGATACAGAGCTCCAAATTCCCTGCACACACAAATGCCTGCAGCTACCACTAGAGGGAGCTTAGAGCATACTGTTTATACATTGAATATAAAAGTATCCAGTGAGCGCCTAAGGTCCCTCTAGTGGCAGCTGCAGGGAGCCAAAAAGTGAGGTTTTCAATCCATATCTATACAGGGGATTTATAGCTCTGTATACAAAAAAAAAATTAAGAAATAAATGAGTGCAGAATTTGGTACCTAAAAATGACATGATGATAAAAGGTAGAAAGTCCCGCTAAATACAACTACGCCTAAAGCAGCACAATGATCTACTCTAAATACAAAATAGAGATTAGATATAAATTGGCTTAATGAGACATCCTGATCAATTATTCCTTTACTTCAAGAGAACATGACAAACGGAATTGCAACCATTACAGAGACGAATGCGGCAGGAAAGCCACCTACTGTAAACTCACCCGTCTTTTATTACAAATAAAAAATAAAACGTCCGGCGTGTGCATTATGAACTGTCAAGAAGGAAATGTTTGCTTAGCACAATCTAGAAGTAGTTAAACTTGCCACTAAAAGAAAAGCTTCATCATATAACACATTGCAGCCTGCCAGGCTGTTGTTAAATCTCAATTATGGTTATGCTGTCATATGCCCAGGATGAAGGAGTCGTACTGAGCTCTAAAACCACAACTGTGCAAGGGCACATCACATGAGAGAGGATTTACACATAGACTACACTAAAACGTGCAGCACAAAGCCAAATGAAGAAATGGAAAGGACTCAAGAAAATGTTTTGAGTATGTTCTAAGGAGACCGAGAGAGAGAGCGAGAGGGGCGAGAGAAAGGCGAGAGAGAGAAGGAGAGGGGGGAAGGCGAGAGAGAGAAGGAGAGGGGGGAAGGCGAGAGAGAGAAGGAGAGGGGGGGAAGGCGAGAGAGAAGGAGAGGGGGGAAGGCGAGAGAGAAGGAGAGGGAGGCTAGAGAGTAGGAGAGGGAGGAAGGAGAGAGGAAGGCTAGAGAGGAAGGCTAGAGAGGAAGGCTAGAGAGGAAGGCTAGAGAGGAAGGCTAGAGAGGAAGGCTAGAGAGGAAGGCTAGAGAGGAAGGCTAGAGAGGAAGGCTAGAGAGGAAGGCTAGAGAGGAAGGCTAGATAGAGAGAGAGAGAGAGAGAGAGAGAGAGAGAGAGAGGAGAGGGGGGAAGGCGAGAGAGAAGGAGAGGGAGGCTAGAGAGTAGGAGAGGGAGGAAGGAGAGAGGAAGGCTAGAGAGGAAGGCTAGAGAGGAAGGCTAGAGAGGAAGGCTAGAGAGGAAGGCTAGAGAGGAAGGCTAGAGAGGAAGGCTAGAGAGGAAGGCTAGAGAGGAAGGCTAGAGAGGAAGGCTAGAGAGGAAGGCTAGAGAGGAAGGCTAGAGAGGAAGGCTAGAGAGGAAGGCTAGATAGAGAGAGAGAGAGAGAGAGAGGAGAGGGGGAAGGCGAGAGAGAGAAGGAGAGGGGGGAAGGCGAGAGAGAGAAGGAGAGGGGGGAAGGCGAGAGAGAGAAGGAGAAGGGGGAAGGCGAGAGAGAGAAGGAGAGGGGGGAAGGCGAGAGAGAGAAGGAGAGGGGGGAAGGCGAGAGAGAGAAGGAGAGGGGGGAAGGCGAGAGAGAGAAGGAGAGGGGGGAAGGCGAGAGAGAAGGAGAGGGGGGAAGGCGAGAGAGAAGGAGAGGGGGGAAGGCGAGAGAGAAGGAGAGGGGGGAAGGCGAGAGAGAAGGAGAGGGGGGAAGGCGAGAGAGAAGGAGAGGGGGGAAGGCGAGAGAGAAGGAGAGGGGGGAAGGCGAGAGAGAAGGAGAGGGGGGAAGGCGAGAGAGAAGGAGAGGGAGGCTAGAGAGTAGGAGAGAGAGGAAGGCTAGAGAGGAAGGCTAGAGAGGAAGGCTAGAGAGGAAGGCTAGAGAGGAAGGCTAGAGAGGAAGGCTAGAGAGGAAGGCTAGAGAGGAAGGCTAGAGAGGAAGGCTAGAGAGGAAGGCTAGAGAGGAAGGCTAGAGAGGAAGGCTAGAGAGGAAGGCTAGAGAGAGAGAGAGAGAGAGAGAGAGGGGGTGAGAGAGAGAGAGAGGGATAGGATAAAATACTGTGTACACAATTATTAGGCAAGTGAGTGTTTTGACCATATCATCATTTCTACGCATATTTTCGAACTCCAAGCTGTATAAACTTGACTGTTTATTGGATGAAGGATATCAGGTGATGTGGCCTAGTGAGATCAAGACCCTATATCAAGGTGTATAGAGGGATGCAGTGCTCTTGAAATTGCTAAGATATTGGCGTGTGATCACAGAACCATCAAGCGTTTTGTTGCAAATAGTCAACAGGGTCGCAAGAAACGTGTTGAGAAAAAAACCAAAACGTAAAACTGCCAAAGAATTGAGAAGAATCAAACGTGAAGCGACCAGGAACCCATTATCCTCCAGTGCTGTCATATTCTGGAACTGTAACCTCCCTGGAGTGGTCAGAAGTACAAGGTGCTCAGAGACATGGCCAAGGTAAGGAAGCCTGAAACTCGACCACCACTGAACAACACACAGAAGTTGAAATGTCAAGACTGGGCCATGAAATATCTGAAGACAGATTTTCAAAGGTTTTATGGACTGATGAGATGAGCGACTCTTGACAGACCAGATGGATGGGCCTGTTGCTGGATCAGTAACAGGCACAGAGATCCACTTCGACTCCAGCAAGGTGGAGGTGGCGGTACTGCTATGGGCTGGTATTATTAAAGATGAGATAGTTGTATCTTTTCGTGTTGAAGATCGACTAAAAATCAACTCCCAAACTTACTGCCAGTTTTCAGAAGACACTTTCATCAAGCAGTGGTACAGGGAAAAGTCTGCGTCTTCCAAGAAAACCATGATTTTTATGCAACAAAGTACTCCACTGCATGGCTAGCCAGTAAAGGCCTTAAAGCTGAAATAATAATGACATGGCCCCTTCATCCACCGACCTAAACTCTATTGAGAACTTGTGGGCCCTTCTTAAATGGCAGATTTACGGTGAAGGAAACCAGTTCACCTCTCTGAACAGTGTCTGGGGGGCTGTGGTTGCCGCTGTACAAAAAGTTGATCGTCAACAGATTAAGAAACTGACAGATTCCATGGATGGAAGGCTTATGACTGTTATTGAAAAGATGGGGGGCTATATTAGTCACTTTTTTTTTTTGTGGAAATGTCAGAAATGTTTATTTGTAAATTGAGTTGTTTTTTTTTTTTATTATTCTCACTTTAACCCCTTAATGACCAGGCCTGAAAAGGCCTTGATGACCAGCTAAATTTTTCTGTTTTTGCCTCTCTGCCTTTCAGCAGTCATAACTTTTTTTTATTCTTTCATTGATGCGGCTGTATGAGGCCTTGTTTTATGCAGGAGGAATAGTATTTTTTATTTCGCCGCTAGGGGGTAGAAATTTTTTTATTTTTACAAACGTGAATATAGGATAAAGCGATTCTCTGCATGGTTTTTCTTGTATATTTTTTATTACATTCACGTTTCATGCTAAATAACCTGTTAAATTAATTCTTCAGGTTATTACGGTTGTGTAGATACCCAATATGCAAAGGTTTTTTGTTTTTATGTAATGTAGGGGCAAGAAAATATATTTTATGCAAAATAATGACCTTTTTTTGGGACATTTTTTTTTATTTATTTTTTTGTTACTTTTTTTAAAATTCCATTAAGGGATAACTTTACTTACAATTTATTTTTTACTTATAATGTATTAGTATACTCCTGTATGCTAATACATTACAATGTGTCACCTTGACACAGGCTGCTGTTAGGGCAGCACATAGTGTGCCCGAACAGCAGGCAAACTGAACAGACAGTCCTGGGGTCCTTTCTAGATCCCCAGGGGACTGACTGCAGAGGGATTCCCCGGTCTTTGATCACGTTACCGGGTTTCTGATGACGAGATCAAAAAGGGGAGTCCCCTTCGCCATGGTCCGTGACCACGGCATGATCAATCAAAGGGTTAAACAGCTGGAGTCAGAATGTTTTTCGACCCCAGCTGTATTCAGGAGGCTGCTCCAAGATCAGGAACTGTAAGTTACAGCTCCTGCTTAGAGGATGAGTGCTCATCAGCCTCCTTTACAGCCAAACCAAGAGACATCGCTGTAGACAAAGCACCTGCACCGCCTGCCGTCAAAAGACGGCAGGCGGTCTTTAAGGAGTTAACAGATTAAAATAAGCAAGTGAGATGGGAAAATTTTCCTTTTTCATTTAGTTACATAATAATTCCGCACACTAATATTGAGCACACATAGATATTCTCCTAAGAAAGCCAAAACGTCACTTTTACTTAACTATTCAGGTTAACATTTTGGGTTGACAGACAGCAATAAGATAGATAGATAGATAGATAGATAGATAGATGATAGATAGATAGATAGATAGATAGATAGATAGATAGATAGATAGATAGATAGATAGATAGATAGATAGATAGATAGATAGATAGATAGATAGATAGATAGACAGACAGACAGACAGACAGACAGACAGATCAATTGGATCGATAGGAAAGATGGATAGATAGGAAAGATAGATTAGATAGATAACTAGATATACTGTCACAGGGGGCGAGGACACCACTTCACAAATGTTGAAATATCCAGATGGGTTAAAGAGAACCTGTCACTTCTGCTGACATATTTTAGTAAATACTTGTATTCTGCATGAAACAACAATTCTGGGGCATAATTTCATAAAACTTTGCGTTGTGCCGTTCTTCTGTAGGGAGCAGAAAAAACATAGAACAACAGAATGTGATGCATAATGTACATGGGAAACGCTGATCGCTGCAGGGAGGGTAGGAAAGTTTCCTCACTGACAAGTCCAGCACAATTAGGTGTGAAAGTAAATGTCAGGATAGAACTCGGGTGTATTTACACGAGCAGGTTTTGTGGCTTTTTTTTTGCTTTGGTAAAAATGAACTCTTGTTCTCTCGTGTGAGGCCTCATGCACAAGATCATATTTTTTTTTAACCCTTTTATTTCTTTGGAACGATGCACACAACCGTGATGTTCACTGATCAATGTCGGGGCTACAAATCCGGCCCGCAAAAACTCAGGACAAGTGATTTTACGGTCCGGATTTGCAGCTTGACAAACTGGCGACATCAACTTTGTGGTTGCGGATCCTGAATACGGATTACACGCTGATGCAGTATGAAAGGTTTTTTGCAGACAAATGGACCGCAACAGATCCGTCGTTACTACGGTTGTGTGCAATAGGCCTAACTCTTTTACAGCAAGCAATCTGCTCCATCTTCATCTGACATATAATATCTATAGAGCAGGAATGGATGACTGAGCAGAAAGACTGCGTGACAATGATTCAAATGCTTAAATCCAGACACCAAGTCAAGGAACCCAAGTAATTCTAAATACCACTTACTTTTCTGCTTGAAGCTTTGTTGTCTTCCCAATCAAATCCTGAGTTTGTTCTTTTGCTGCCTGAAAAACACAGAGAAAGAACTTGAGAAATCTGAATTACTGGAGAACTAAACAAAGAAGCTTATAAGGTTATGTTCACACGTGGCAGATTTGTTGCTGAAAATGCAAGTGCATGAATTTTTTGCAAAAAAAATTGCCCCGTCTGAACTTATCCTAAAAGAACAACTTCTAACAAGAGCTGCTAATATACATCACACCTATGTATGTAAAAGATTCTAGAGGCTCTCAGAAGTGAAGAGATGTGATCATACGTAGCGATCATGGGAACCGACATTTGTCAATATTGCCAATAAAAAATACAAGAGCATGGACAAAGCTTGTCCTATGTGCAGGTATTCATAGAAATCCGTGTTGGGGATCCCAAAATTAGTAAAAGTAGAAAAGGATTGCGAATGTGACCCAGAAGAAGCTGGACAAGGCGAAATCCAGGGTCGGCGGGAGTGGCTTGGCGTGCAACGTGGAGATTTTATATATTTATGAGCGCTTTGTATTCAGTCATTTTGCATATGAAATAAAGTACCAAAAGATTTTATCCAACGCTGCAGTCTGGACGTGAAGGCTGGGAGACCATGCAGTGGATACACCAAGTGTGTTCTGATACTTCATCTACCACATCTGACCTCCTTGATATCGGGGATGGTGCAGAACTTTTCCTGGAGTCTGTGTGTTGAATTTTTATCCGGACTATACAGTGTGTAGCCCCATTGCATATAAATTCTTATAAATGTGACCCTACAAACAAAGATTGAGAGTTGTGATCCCTCTTGTTATCAAATTCTTGACATTAATGTCCAGTAATATAATATAGAAAATTAGTCAATTGTATGTGTTCTATTGTTGGAATGGTTGTTAAATGTACACCTTTGATGGTCTTTTTTTTTTTTTTTTTCTTTAATAAAAAGTTCAGTCGGAGTGTTTGGTGTAACTTTTTAATTAGTCTTTATTAAAAATGTGTTTTACTTTTTCATATACAGCTGCTCTCTGAGCTGGAGACCACTAGAATTGGGCTGGGTCGGTGAGAGATAAAATGACATAATTCGCCTATAGTTCAATCTTATGCAAACGATGGACAACTGGGTTCCTTGTAGACGTGGATTTGTTCTGATGGATTCTGCAAGAGGCTACATCACTAGTGCAAAACTTAGTGGCGAAAGGCAGCATCCTTGACGAAGCCATTAGCATAAATCCACATTATATAAGCCATATCACTGCTTTATAATGAATATTCGCTAATATACACAAAGAGCTACAAAGTTTACTGATTTTTTTTTACGTTATCATTATTGGACTTTTATAATAATTACCCAGAATATGAATGAATTAGAAGAGTACTACATGGAGAAATAACGAATGTATCATAAGGATGATGACTTGTGCTGATCACATATGAAGAAGGCCTGCTGACTCAGTAAGTAGAGGTTGGGCTTGACCAGAGAGGATCTTAGGCTCTGATCGCATTAGCCTCATGATATCCGTTTTCAACAGAGACATGACCGCTATGACGGATATGTTTTCTGACGATTCAAAGTGAAAACTTAATGGACCCCATTGACTTTAAAGGGGTCATTCAAGGTTTTTGCATATTTGACAAGAACAAAACTGCAGACTGTGCTACTCTTGCTGTCAAAAGTACAGGTAAGCTTAACAGAAACTCAAGTGGAACCCCTTAGCGCAAGTGTGAACATCAGGGTTTCAAGGCATAATCCTTGTTCTGCCATTTACCCTCCACTTTTAACCCTTATGTGATTTCCCTCTCCACTGAAACAATAGCGAAACTATGAATGCTCTCGCTCAACTGCCAATATAAGGCTATATACCAAGTATGAGACACGTCGCTGGAATTTCTGATAGTATTCGTGCTAGATTAGCAGAACAGAGGCATGAAAATGGTTCCTCTACTCCTCTGTGATGAACTATGTGTCTGAAGCACTGGTGTATAGCGCAGATACAGCATTACACTCCAACTTGCATAAGCAGCTTCAGTCCAGTTAGGGTTCACCCTGCAACATATGGAATCCATGGCTCTACCATTATAAGTCGGTGACTGGGACTTCAAGTAAATGTCCACTCTGGAATGCTATTTTGTTATTGTAATCTACATAGGTGCAAAATTCAGTGTGGATAAATTTCCAAATATATTTCCAAAACAGTTGCTACTCCATTATCCTGATACAGTGCTCCAAATCTCCTGCATAGACCCAATAAATAATTACAAAATAAATAAATTTAGGTTGCCTGCAGCAAATACTAGGCCTCATGCACACTTCCATCACAGTTTTCACAGCCGTTTCTCACGGATCCGTTTGTCCATTTTGGTATCCATGTGGTTTCCATTTCCGTTACATGTTTCCGTTTTAAAGAGGCTCTGTCACCAGATTATAAGTGCCCTATCTCCTACATAATCTGATCAGCGCTGTAATGTAGAGAACAGTGGTTTTTATTTTGAAAAACGATCATTTTTGAGCAAGTTATGAGCAATTTTAGATTTATGCTAATTCGTTTCTGAATAGACAACTGGGCGTATTTTTACTTTTTACCAACTGGGCGGTGTACAGAGGAGTGTATGACGCTGACCAATCAGTGACTAATCAGTGTCCTACACTTCTCATTGTTCCAGCCCAGCATGATCCACAGCACAATCACACTGTGCTGTGGATCATGCAGGGCTGGAACAATGAGAAGTGTATGATGCCGATTGGTCAGCCTCATAGAATCCTCTGTATAACGCCCAGTTGGTAAAAAGTAAAAATACGCCCAGTTGTCTATTGAAAAACTCATTAGTGTAAATCTAAAATTGCTCATAACTTGCTAAAAAATGATTGTTTTTAAAAATAAAAACCACTGTTCTCTACATTACAGCACCGATCAGATTATGTAGGAGATAGGGCACTTATAATCTGATGACAGAGCCTCTTTAAGCGGACGTTGTGCTTCCGTTTTTCCGTTAAGAAAACGGAAGGTATTGAACTTTATTTGAACTTGTCACATGTCCCAGTCTGTAAACTCTGACACGCCCTGCCCAGACTTCCATGTGCCGTCCGTTTTTTTGACGGACCCATTGACTTCTATGGGCCCCACGGTCACTGTATCACTGACCAAAGTATGACATACTCTACTTTTGACGGAACGGAACAACGGATCAGTCAAAATAACGGAAGTGTGCATGGGCCCATTGAAATGAATGGGTTCAGGGTGCTATGCGTGAAAAAAACAGATAGCACCCTGAGGGAAAAAACTGAAGTGGGCATGAGGCCTAAGGGGAGTTTACGAACTTTATTATTGTCATTGAGTTCAAAGTATGAAGTATGGCGTAAGCTTCCCCTAGTGGCGTATGAACAAAGCTAGAATTTTAGCTTTTACCTTTATGGCTATGCAGGGCAGGCTTGACCACAAGCATTATATGTTAGAAAATGTATAAAGTAATTAAGAAACTGTGCGGATATATAAAAAACTAATCAGCGCAGAATGCTGGACCTAAAATAGCATGGCGGTAAAAGATGGACATTCCCTTTAAATAAACAAAACCAACCTTTACATCAGGGGTCTCAAGCACGCGGCCCGCATGCGGCCCCTGGGGCTGTCATCTGCGGCCCTCGGGACACAGAGCCGCTAGTATCGGCTCTGCTCCGAGACTCTGGAATTCCCTGATATAGCTGTCCACATATGAACAGCGATGTCTGGGGCTTCCCCAGAGCCGGAGTCCCGGGCAGAGCGCTAGTACAGGCTCTGCTCTGGGACTCTGTGGAATTCCCTGACATCGCTGCCCATATATGGACAGTGTGTCAGGGTCTTGCCCAGAGCGGAACAGAGCGCTGGTGTCGGCTCTGCTCCTGGACTCTGTGGAATTCCCTGACATCGCTGTCCACATATGAACAGCGATGTCTGGGGCTTCAACAGAGCCGGAGTCCCGAGAAGAGCGCTGGTGTCGGCTCTGCTCCGGGACTCTGTGGAATTCCCAGACATCGCTGCCCATATGTGGACAGAATGTCAGGGTCTTCCCCAGAGCGGAGTCCCGGGCAGAGCGCTAGTATAGGCTCTGCTCCGGGACGCTGCGGAATTCCCTGACATATCTGCCCATATATGGACAGTGTGTCAGGGTCTTCCCCAGAGCGGAGTCCCGGGCAGAGCGCTAGTATCGGCTCTGCTCCGGGACTCTGTGCAATTTCCTGACATCGCTGCCCATATATGGACAGTGTGTCAGGGTCTTCTCCAGAGCGGAGTCACGGGCAGAGCGCTATTATCGGCTCTGCTCCGGGACTCTGGGGAAGCCTCTGGCATCGCTGTCCATACATCGACAATGATGTCAGGGGCTTCCCCAGAGCAGGAGTCCAAGTGATGTCAGGAGCACAGCTGGAGTCCCAGGAAGAGCCTACTAGCGCTCTGCCTGTGACTCCAGCTCTGGGGTTGCCCCTGACATCTCTGTCCATATAATGGACAGTGATGTCAGGAGCAGAGCTGGAATCCAAGGCAGAGTGCCAGAAGCGGCTCTGCTCCGGGACTCCAGCTCTGGGCAAGCCCCTGACATCACTGTGGCAGCATCTGCAGAGGGCACAGTGGCTGCTTCTGCAGAGGGCACAGTGGCAGCCTCTACAGAGGGCACAGTGGCAGCCTCTACAGAGGGCACAGTGGCAGCCTCTACAGAGGGCACTGTGGCATTATCTACAAGTGGGTGGGTGGCAGTATTTGAAGAGGACACTGGCATTATCTAGGGGTGTGTTGCATCATCTACAGAGGGCACTGTGGCCTTATCTACAGAGGGCACTGTGGCCTTATCTACAGAGGGCACTGTGGCCTTATCTACAGAGGGCACTGTGGCCTTATCTACAGAGGGCACTGTGGCCTTATCTACAGAGGGCACTGTGGCCTTATCTACAGAGGGCACTGTGGCCTTATCTACAGAGGGCACTGTGGCCTTATCTAGGGGTGTGTTGCATTATCTACAGAGGGCACTGCGGCAGCATCCAGAGGGCACTGCGGCAGCATCCACAGAGGGCACTGCGGCAGCATCCACAGAGGGCACTGCGGCAGCATCCACAGAGGGCACTGCGGCAGCATCCACAGAGGGCACTGCGGCAGCATCCACAGAGGGCACTGCGGCAGCATCCACAGAGGGCACTGCGGCAGCATCCACAGAGGGCACTGCGGCAGCATCCACAGAGGGCACTGCGGCAGCATCCACAGAGGGCACTGCGGCAGCATCCACAGAGGGCACTGCGGCAGCATCCACAGAGGGCACTGTGGCCTTATCTACAGAGGGCACTGTGGCCTTATCTACAGAGGGCACTGTGGCCTTATCTAGGGGTGTGTTGCATTATCTACAGAGGGCACTGCGGCAGCATCCAGAGGGCACTGCGGCAGCATCCACAGAGGGCACTGCGGCAGCATCCACAGAGGGCACTGCGGCAGCATCCACAGAGGGCACTGCGGCAGCATCCACAGAGGGCACTGCGGCAGCATCCACAGAGGGCACTGCGGCAGCATCCACAGAGGGCACTGCGGCAGCATCCACAGAGGGCACTGCGGCAGCATCCACAGAGGGCACTGCGGCAGCATCCACAGAGGGCACTGCGGCAGCATCCACAGAGGGCACTGCGGCAGCATCCACAGAGGGCACTGTGGCAGCATCCACAGAGGGCACTGCGGCAGCATCCAGAGGGCACTGCGGCAGCATCCACAGAGGGCACTGCTGCAGCATCCACAGAGGGCACTGCTGCAGCATCCACAGAGGGCACTGCTGCAGCATCCACAGAGGGCACTGCTGCAGCATCCACAGAGGGCACTGCGGCAGCATCCACAGAGGGCACTGCGGCACTATCTAAAAAGGGGCTGCCCAATCTTGACATGTGTGCTAACTGAGCCGCCGGACTGCATTTGGCGACACTTACACTGGAAAGCTGGATTGTTGAAATAAGCACGTGGAGAAATATCTCAAATTTTAAACCTAGCGCTATTATTATAGTAATGTAGTGTAATAGTAGTTCAAATAACTAATTGATTAACAATAATTTTGTATTGTATCAAATTTGAAAGTAATGCGGCCCGTCAACTTCCCATTTTTTCTATATGCGGCCCACTTACCCGGCCGAGTTTGAGACCCCTGCTTTACATCTATCATTGCAATACATTACGGTCTTCTTATAACAGAAAGCATTTAGATAACTCACTCATTAAATATCTAAAAGCAAGAAGGTTAATCCTCATTTTGAGGCAGTAGATCTACATGTGAGGAAAACACTACATGGTTATGTAGACACATCCAGTATGGTTACTCTATGCCGTCATGCTAAAACCTATAGCTATACATACAGCTTATAATAAATTGCAGCATAATATATATCTAGATACAGGATATAATTTGTTTCTGTTGGAGTTCCTTCAAACGCTGCAAAACAATATCAGGACTTTATAAAGAACTTGACTTTATCTCTCTGTGCCAGAATCGTTACGGACTCCATTCTGTGCGGAGAAGAATGACTAATGAGGGAAAGGTTGTAAAACCAGGTGACCTCTAATACGAGAAATAAAGCAGCCAACTATTGAGACAGAAATTGTTAAAAAGAGAAGATGGATCTCCCGTGCATGGATGCATTCACCATATGTTACTCCTACAGCTGCTGCTGCCCATTAGCTTAGATGTTGATCTCTCCTGCTCCGTAATTCCGATCATAAGCCGCGTTACAAGCGAAAGACGCTCCCCGGAGACTTGTACGATGCTGCTCACAGCTGGAACGTTCTGATCATCAATGGTTTCACTTACTGTAGCTGCTGGACTCCATGCTGTTCGCCAGTACCTTATATCACTCTGCTTCATTGTGAAGTGACACACATAACAAGCTACACTTATTTAAAGGGTTTTTCATGTTCTATGCAAATAAAGCTCGATCACTTTATAATGACGTTTAATATACTTTGTGTTAAATTCTTTACCATTTCAAGATATCCGCTTGCTGCCAGAGGCTAAAATCTAATGATATCAAACTGGCAAATATGCATGACTCAAAAGTGTATCAGAACTCTCTCTTAAAGAAGACCCGTCAGCTCACCTGATATGTTGGTTTTAGTAAAAAAAAAAAAAAAAAGATTTTAAAAAACACACTGGAGCATCTTTTCTTGAAAAAAGGATGACTAAATTAACGCATTAGATTAAGTTTAGAGAATTGTGATTATTGATTAGGGTTATGTTGTGTTGACACGTTGCGGTTAATTTGTGTTTTTCCCCATGATTTTTGCAGAACCGCTGCAAAAATAGAGCAGTTTTGCTGCAATTTTTAAACAAACTGTGGCAAAAAACGCGATTTGACCAGGATGTGTGAACACAGCCTTAGGGTTTGTATAGGGAAATGGAAAAGTCTGACTTACATGGTCCCACCAAACAGGGATCTTTTTGAAGGCTGGTTCTGTAGCCAGTTTATAAGCTCAGGTCACAGGCACCATTGACCCACCCGGGAACATGTAAAGCTACGTGCATTTTAGTCCCAATTTACTAAATATGACAATAAAGGCTGTTATCAATACATATTAATATCAAAGGCCTGGAAAGCATGAAATAAAAAAAGGACTAATATTTTGGTGTAACAGAATTTCTCACTTTAGTGGTCATAGCAGCTCATTTATAAACCGATAGAATTGTATATGGATTTTCCCCTTTTAGAGCAAGGCTGGGTTCACACGACCTATTTTCAGGCGTAAACGAGGCGTATTATGCCTCGTTTTACACCTGAAAATAGGGCTACAATACGTCGGCAAACATCTGCCCATTCATTTGAATGGGTTTGCCGACGTATTGTGCAGACGACCTGTCATTTACGCGTCGTCGTTTGACAGCTGTCAAACGACTACGTGTAAATTGACTGCCTCGGCAAAGAAGTGCAGGGCACTTCTTTGCAACGTAATTTGAGCCGTTCTTCATTGAACTCAATGAAGAGCAGCTCAAGATATACGAGCGTCACAGACGCCTCGTATATTACGAGGAGCTGCATTTACGGCTGTAACGACGCAGCTGTTTTCTTCTGAAAACAGGCTGTCATTTCAGCCGTAAATGACAGCTAGCGTGTGAACATACCCCAATTGTAATAAAGAAATCTTGATTTTTTTTTTTTTTTCAAAGATTTGACATGACAGACTTGTAGGCAGCAATAATTAAACTCTGAGGGTTAGTTCACACTGAGTTTTTTGGCACAGCTTTTCACGCAGAAACCGCGTTGGAATCAGTGCCAAAAAAACGGCCGAAATCGCACCCCATTGATATCAATGGGAGACAGAGGCGTTTTCATTTCCCCGGGCGGTTTTGGACACCCGTGGAAAAAAGCGACATGCCCATTCTTGCAGTGCTGGTTTCTGAGCGTTTTTTGCTGCATTTTTTGTCTGCGGTTCTTGCATTAGATTCAATAGCTGCAGGCAAAAACGGGACCGTAAGGAAGAGTGGAAATATGGTGGTAAGCAAATCGTATGGAGGTAATATGCTTATTTTTTATAAAAAGTTTAATTAAGAAATGGAAAAGGAGGGGATGGGAATACCCCTTTAATGTCTCCACTTTTTTGCAGGTTAAACTGCTTCATACAATGCAATGGTTTGCGGTAAAACTATATGTCGGCTTAGTAGTGTGTGTCCTTACCCTTAGAAAAGTGGGGTCCTATAACAGTGCTAGTAAAACCCGTTCTCTCCTGCCAACGTTTCTACATGGAGATTGCAAGGCTGTATGCTTTCTTTTATTCACCGGTTTGTGAATGGCAGGGGTAGCTAAAGTGAAGGAAATAAGTATTTGATCCCTTGCTGAGTCTATGGTGCATGAGAGATAAAGAAGGTAATGGTCGTTATATTACAGCTCCTCTCTATGTTTGGGCAGAGCTCTGCGTATACAGAAGTGCCCCTGCCTGAACATTACTTGGCAAACCAATTCACGCTATTCACCTGCCTTTTGCTGGGTCCTGGGCAGCACAGTTAAACATCGCTGCTTTACACAATTCCAGGGATTAGACTTCCAGTACATAGTTTGCTTGCTGGTGTTATGGCATTACAAGAAATTGCCAATGTAATCTTCATTTACTACATGGTCAATAGTATGTACAGTGAAGGAAATAAGTATTTGATCCCTTGCTGATTTTGTAAGTTTGCCCACTGTCAAAGACCTGAACAGTCTAGAATTTTTAGGCTAGGTTAATTTTACCAGTGAGAGATAGATTATATTTAAAAAAAAACAAAAAAAAACAGAAAATCACATTGTCAAAATTATATATATTTATTTGCATTTTTCACAGAGAAATAAGTATTTGATCCCAAGACTTAAAGGAACAGTGTCATCACAAATTATTTTTTTATATGTTAAAGATGTTAGTGCTTTATTAAAAACGTTTATATTTATTTGTGTGTTTGTGTTTTACTTTTTCTTATTTTTACACTTTTTCTTCCCTATGGGGCTGCCATTTTTTGTTCCATTTCTGTATGTGTCGATTAACGACACATACAGACATGGAATACGGCAGCCACAGTCCCATAGGGACTGCGAACGGCTCCCGTCCCATTCACTTGTGTGTACGGCGTCTGTGTGGGAACTGCGAATGCGCCGCTCCCACACAGTCCAATTTGAAATTGGCGCCGTCCGGCGCCATTTTCCTGTGGACCGGAAGTCGCGGCCGGACAGTAATATTACTACTTCCGGTCGCGGCTTCCGGACTTGTGCACTTGGACCAGCGGCAGCAGACGGAGCGGACGGGCCGGAGGGAGCCGCGGCGGCAGGAGCAGGTAAGAGATTTATATGTATGTTCGTGTTTGTGTACGTTTACTACTGTATGTAAACCTACTACACTGTGTGTTAGCTCAAAAAATGGCGACACACAGTGTAGGAGGTTACACCGTTCAAACCCCTCGTTTATCCCGGCACTAGCCAGGATAAAGGAGGGGGGGGGAAGCTGAGAGCTCACTAGAGCGAGGGCTTTTTACCCAATTTTGCAATGCTGCAATTTTGGGAATAGCTCCATCTAGTGACCAGAAATGGGTAATATTATAAATTAGAATTAATTTATAATATTTCCTGACTCGTGAAAAAAAGAAAAAAAATTTGAACAATGTTTAATCACCCACACACTAAATGTTTAATTAAAAAAAAAAAAACATGTTTTTCTGGCAACACATTCCCTTTAATACTTGGTGGCAAAACCCTTGTTGGCAAGCACAGCAGTCAGACGTTTTTTGTAGTTGATGATGAGGTTTGCACACGTTAGATGGAATTTTGGCCCACTCCTCTTTGCAGATCATCTGTAAATCATTAAGATTTCGAGGCGGTCGCTTGGCAACTCGGATCTTCAGCTCCCTCCATAAGTTTTCGATGGGATTAAGCTCTGGAGACTGGCTATGCCACTCCATGACCTTAATGTGCTTCTTTTTGAGCCACTCCTTTGTTGCCTTGGCTGTATGCTTCGGGTCATTGTCGTGCTGGAACACACAGCCACGAGCCATTTTTAATGTCCTGGTGGAGGGAAGGAGGTTGTCACTCAGGATTTGACGGTACATGGCTCCATCCATTCTCCCATTGATGCGGTGAAGTAGTCCTGTGCCCTTAGCAGAGAAACACCCCCAAAACATAATTTTTCCACCTCCATGCTTGACAGTGGGGACGGTGTTCTTTGGGTCATAGGCAGCATTTCTCTTCCTCCAAAAACGGCGAGTTGAGTTAATGCCAAAGAGCTCAATTTTAGTCTAATCTGACCACAGCACCTTCTCCCAATCACTCTCAGAATCATCCAGATGTTCATTTGCAAACTTCAGACGGGCCTGTACATGTGCCTTCTTGAGCAGGGGGACCTTGCGGGCACTGCAGGATTTTAATCCATTACAACGTAATGTGTTACCAATGGTTTTCTTGGTGACTGTGGTCCCAGCTGCCTTGAGATCATTAACAAGTTCCCCCCGTGTAGTTTTCGGCTGAGCTCTCACCTTCCTCAGGATCAAGGAAACCCCACGAGGTGAGACTTTGCATGGAGCCCCAGATCGATGTCGATTGACAGTCATTTTGTATGTCTTCCATTTTCTTACTATTGCACCAACAGTTGTCTCCTTCTCACCCAGTGTCTTACTTATGGTTTTGTAGCCCATTCCAGCCTTGTGCAGGTCTATGATCTTGTCCCTGATATCCTTAGAAAGCTCTTTGGTCTTGCCCATGTTGTAGAGGTTAGAGTCAGACTGATTAATTGAGTCTGTGGACAAGAGTCTTTTATACAGGTGACCATGTAAGACAGCTGTCTTTAATGCAGGCACCAAGTTGATTTGGAGCGTGTAACTGGTCTGGAGGAGGCTGAGCTCTTAATGGTTGGTAGGGGATCAAATACTTATTTCTCTGTGCACAATGCAAATAAATATATATAATTTTGACAATGTGATTTTCTTTTTTATATATATATATATATATATATATATATATATATATATATATATATATATACATACATATATATATATATATACATACATACATATATATATAATCTATATCTCACTGGTAAAATTAACCTAGCCTAAAAATTCTAGACTGTTCATGTATTTGACAGTGGTCAAACTTACAAAATCAGCAAGGGATCAAATACTTATTTCCTTCACTGTACATACTATTTACCATGTAGTAAATGAAGATTACACTGGCAATTTCTTGTAATGCCATAACACCAGCAAGCAAACTATGTACTGGAAGTCTAATCCCTGGAATTGTGTAAAGCAGCGATGTCCAGGACCCAGCAAAAGGCAGGTGAATAGGGTGAAGTGGTTTGCCAAGTAATGTTCAGGCAGGGGCACTTCTGTACACGCGGAGCTCTGCCCAAACAGAGAGGAGCTGTAATATAACGACCATTACCTTCTTTATCTCTCATGCACCATAGACTTGAAGCATCATAGAACTCCTCTCTGGTAAAGGAGTAGCTGCTTATTGGCCACTCATAGTAACTTCCCGGTAGGAGAGGACAGAGCAGCAAGCCCGATAGGTCTCTGTTATTAGGCACTGGGGTGGTTTCAGATACAGCATTTTGCTGCGGTTTTTGTGGTGTTATTAATGGCATTATTTGTGGCGCAGCATGCTCTGGGTTTGGCGTTATATTTCAGCCATTTTTACCATAAGCTTGGAACCTAAAAAACGCCAGAAAAAAACGCATTTGAAATATTACACTAAAATGAAAAATGCCACTAAAAACGCATTTTTAGAAGAATTATTTTTGGCGCAGTTTAAAACACCAGAACATTTTGGGTGTGTGAAGGAGGCCTAATGAAGGAATTGTGGCCGGCTCTGGCTCAGTATCGTGGCAATATAGAGAGTTTAGCACTATCAGGGTGTGTATGCCTTAACTACCCTACATCACAGCCCTAGATGAACATTATATGTGGCCCTTGTGTGGAGTCATGGGCCTCATCTGACCACCAATACTGCATAGGATCTTTTCACTCCCCTATACTACACAGGTAGAGAAAATAAAAATAAAAATCCTCTGTATATCTATTCCTTCTTGGCCTAATTGTAAAGGCAACATCTCATAACGGTTGTAATTGAAAAAAGTATTCAAAGTTGAGATTGAATAAACCAAATCTCTGGTCTGTTTTCACTAGTAGGGAACAGATGGGATCCCCTTCATTGCACACTGCAAATTAATGAAAAATCCTGCATCCCATGTCACTGGGAGATATGAAGCTGAGCTAGTTTATTCCTCTAGCTGTTAATAAAGGATACTTTAGCAGAGCTAAGCGAGCTTGTCCGTGTACCGAGTGCAGAGAGAACACAATGCTAAATGAGATTCCAGAGAATTATGGACTAATTGCCTGTGAAATTAAGAACACTCGAAGAACTTGCCAAAACAGAAAGAGCCGAGCAGCTAACGTATGTTTTCCTTCAAGTCCCACTAGGCTCGTCTTCAACTATGACATTCAGAAATCCCGTGTTTAATACAAGAGCCGCATTAGCACATTGGCGCATGAATGTAAGTCTCATATTGCATCATATGAGCCCAGCACATCACTACAGACAATATGATAGCCCAGCGGCTGCCAAGTCAAAAACAAAGGGGGATCTGTACATAAAATGGACGTCTCCACGAGCCACTCTTAATCCCCACATCACTGCCCATGCTTTGTTTTATTTTCAGAACAGAAGTTGATCGCTGTATTTGGCATGATGCCGGGGCAGCAAAAATAATTACCGAGTAATAAACTCAAGAGGATATGATGGAAATATGGATATCAACCTATTCTGTAACACAAAGATAAGTGAAATTCTTCCTAATTAGCTCAAAGCAGATTTCCATAATTGTTCAATGTTTCTTGTAGACAGGAGCCTCAGAATTAACTAGTAAAACACCATACTAATAGTTTACAAATTTCAGATCTTATTTTTGTTTTCTACCCAACATGTGACATCCATTAAAATGAAAGGAACCACTAGAGAAGGTGTTTGCATTGGCAGCTCTCCGGATCCATGTGGACATTCTTACTTTAGTGTAACATTTCCCCCCTGTGTTCTAAATCTAGTAGGCAGACATGGAGAAATGAAGAAAAAACAGGGAAGTGTCTGTATATACTAGAAGGTAGGTGACTGGGTGACAAAAAGACTCAGATGAAACTGATGTTTTAGTAACGAAACACTGTACAGCCTAATGAAACAGGACCATTCATGAGCACATGGAAAATTTTATTATTTTCCAGTTTAGTATCTACTGTTTACACTAGTGAATAGCATGATTATCTGGTTACAATGGCGCCTGATAAGAGGTAGGATATATTAGGCAGCAAGTGAACAGTCAGTTCTAGAAGTTGAAATCAGGAAAATGGGCAAACATAAGGATCTGAGCGACTGACAAAAGTCAAAACAGTGATGGCTGGGTCAGATCATCTCTAAAACAGCAGGTCTTGTGGGTTGTACCCAGTGGTTAGTACCTACCAAAAATGGTCCAAGGAAGGACAACAGATGAACTGGTGGGAATTGATGTGTGTGGGGAGCGAAGACTAGCCTGTCTGGTCTGATCCCACAGCTACTGTAACACAAATTGCTGAAAAAGTTAATGATGTCTATTATAGAAAGAGGTCAGTACACACAGAGCATCGCAGCTTGCTGAGTTTGGGGCTGTGTAGCTGCAGACTGGTCGGGGTGCCCATGCTGACCCCGCTCCACCACCGAAAGCTCATCCAATGTGCATGTAAGCATCAGGACTGGACCATGGAGCAATGGAAGAAGGTGGCCTGGTCTGATGAATTACACTTTCTAATACATAAATGTTTGGCCAGGTACATGTGTGTGTGTCGCTTATCTGGGGAAGAGACGGCACCAGGATGCACTATGGGAAGAAGGCGAACCGGCGGAGGCAGTGCGATGCTCTGGGCAATGTTCTGCGGGGAGACCTTGGGTGCTGCCATTCATGTGCAGTTTTACTTTACACATACCACCTACCGAAACATTTTTGCAGATCCTTCATGGCAACAGTATTCCCTAATGGCAGTGGTCTCTTTCAGCAGGATAATGCGCCCCGCCACACTGCAAAAATTGTTCAGGAATGGCTTAAGAAACAAAGACAAGGAGTTCAAGATGTTGATTTGGCCTTCAAATTCCCCAGATCTCAATCCGATTAAGCTCCTGTGGGATGTGCTGGAAAAAAAAGTCTGCGCCATAGAGGTCCCACCTGCCAATTTACAAGACTTAAGGAATTTGCTTTTAACATCTTAGTGCCAGCAGAAAATACCCACCACCTCTGATAAAAGCTTATTTCTGTTTACAGTTAAAGGATTAAAACTTGTTTTAACCCCTTAACGACTGGCGTATAGTGTTTCTACGTCGGCCGTTCGGGGTAGTTCTTCTGAAGTGCCACCTTTTCACATCGTTACTTCAGAAGAAGTTTTCCCGCATCGGGCAGGGTGATCCTGAAGTCCAGGCTGTTGCTAAAAGCCTTGGCCTTCAGGGCATCGATCGGAGACCACTAGCAGTGGTCTCCGATCATGTTTAACCCCTCAGATGCGGAAGTCAATAGCGACCGGCGCATTTTAGAGGGAGTGGGCTCCCTCTCTCACCCCACCGGCACCCTGCGATGCAATCACAGAGATGACAATGGTTTCTATGGCAAGAGATGACAATGGTTTCTAAAGGTCTGCCTTTAGTTAGGCCATGCCAAAGTTTTACACTGACCGGCATAATACAGAAGTATTGCAGTATATTATAAAAGTGATAGTAGAAATCTAGTAGTAAAATCCCCTAGTGGAACTAAAAAAAGTTAAAGTTTAAGAAAGTTTGGAATAAATAAATAAAAGTCCCAAGTAAAAAAAATATTAAAAACCTACTTTTTCCCCTTACAAAATACTTTAGTATGTAAAAATGTTACGCATATTTGGTATCGCCGCATCCGTAACGACCCCAACTATAAAACTATTGCATTATTTAACCCGCATGGTGAACGCCGTAAAAAATAAAATAAAAAACAATGCCAGAATTGCTGTTTTCTGTTCATCTTGCCTTCAAAAAAATGTGATAAAAAGTGATCAAAAAGTCGCATGTACTCCAAAATAATACCAATAAAAACTACAAGTCATGCCGCAAATAAAAATCCCTCATACAGCTATGTCAGCAGAAAAATAAAAAAAAGTTATGGCTCTTAAAATATGGCGATACCAAAACAAATAATTAAAAAAAAAAAAAAGTGTTTTTACTGTGTAAAAGTAGTAAAACATAAAACAATATCAATTTGGTATCGCCGCAATCGTAACGACCCGCTGAATAAAGCAATTATGTTTTTTATACGACACTGTAAACGGCTTAAATTTAAGAAATTTCAGGTTTTTTTTCCTTTTACCCCACCAAAAAAGTTAATCAATAAATCATATGTACCCCAAAATGGTACTATTAAAAAATACAACTTGTCTCGCAAAAAACAAGGAAAAATAAAAATGTTATAGCTCTTTGAATGCGACGATGGAAAAACTTAAAAAATTGCTTGAATATTAAGGTTTAAAATACCTTCGGTATTAAGGGGTTAAAATGGGCTTCAAACTCCAAATCTTGCAACAAAGCATGCACCTGTGTGAGCAGAACATCAGGACAGGTTTTTACAAACTGAATCTTCACAATGAATGTTTCTATTTACTGACTACAAGCAGAGATTTTGGAGACGTGTGTCGCATGTCTGCATGGCTGCTTCCGTTACTACAATACAAAGTAATGGCGAGTGATACCTTTTCACTCATTCTCTGCCTCGATTAAAGTGAGCGGCTGCCTGACTATGCAAAAGGGGGATCGGAGGACACTTGTTCTGGAGAGAACGTCCATAAGATATGGCATATTCAATCTATATTATTGGAAGAACTCGTTAAAGAGAACCTTTCACTAGCCCATACATGTGCAGCTGAGTGCATCATGTAATAGGCACTGCTGCATAAACCTTGTGTCACTTTAAACTTTGCCCGATATGCAAGTAACCCCCTGAACGGTCAATTGGGCGTTACTTTTATTGTAAATGGCAGTTGAAGCGTGACACTTAGCATGTCACGAGCGAGATCCCACAGCACAAGCCGCTCTCACACTGTCCGTAGCTGATTGGATAGTGTCAGAGCGCTAAGTGTCGCGCCCCCCTGACATTTACAGTAAAAGAAACGCCCCATTGACAGTTCAGGGGTAATTTACATATCGGGCGCCAAATAGAACGGCACCGATGTCTAAAAAATGGAGGAGGCTGGAAACATAGTTTAAAGTGACACACGGTTGGGGGGCGTGGCTTAGCGAGCAGCGGGAGCAGTCGCATGGTCTTGTAGCTCCGCAGTGAACCATTATCATCCTGTAGCCATCCTATGGCTTCCAAAATTCCATCCTGACGATCTAGATGGTTGAGGGCAGCTAACTTAGCCAGCATGAGTCCTACCAGAGGTCAGTCGGCCGCAGAAAAGCTGCAAGAATTTGCCCGGGGAGAGGGACAAGATGGCGGCCGCCCCCCTCTGCCTCAACGCTCTAAGGGAGGTGAAACTTCGGGCAGCCTTGACACAGCCTCAGAGGAATCTCCGGAGCCAACATTGTCTGAAATGACATCTAAGTTACTATCAGCTATTGCAGCCTGTAAAACCTCGCTTACCGGTAAGCTGGAGGAAGTCAAGATCGATAATGGTCTTATGAGACAGGACATGCAAGCTATGAGGGAACGTCTAACTCACGTGGAGGACAGAGTATCCGGCGTGGAAGATAGGACAGCATCCTTACCTGGCGCTATTGCTGACCTGGAGTCGGCGGCCGAACTCTGGAAGCAAAAGTCTGATGATCTTGAGAACCGGCTCCGCCGTAATAACATTCGTATAATCGGCATGCCGGAGAGGGTTGAAGGTCAGTACCCGGGTGATTTCATCCTGTAATGGATAAAAGATTTGCTCCCTGACGCGCCATTTTCACAAGCCTTGGCGGTGGAGAGAGCTCACAGGGTACCGGGGAGACCACCACCCCTGGGGGCGCCACCCAGACCATTGCTCACCCACTTGCTTAATTGCAATGACCGGGACATGATCCTACGCCTGACACGTAGGCTCCCGGAGATTACCTATAATGGGGCGAAAGTTTCTATATTCCCTGATTTTTCGGCTGACTTACAACAGAGACGTGCAACATTTCTTGCTGTGAAGAGACGCCTGAGAGATCTGGGCAATGGCGGATTATAATATGGGCGGTTCGACGCCCGAAAGGCACAAGTATGCAGCGCTGCTAGCTGCCGCGCTGTCCCGCAGGACGCAGATTCAGTTGGGCTGAATGCTGGAGCCTCGCTCTAGCATTCACTCTGCCGTGAGCGGCTGGATGCAGGCAGGCGCGATGTAGTGACGTCATCGCGCCTGTCTGCACGGAGTCACTCACAACACAGTGCAGAGGAGGAGAAGCATCCCCCACCGTCGTGGGAACCGGGATAGGTAAGTAATTATGTTTTTATATTTATTAGGTACGTACATATGGGGGCATTATACTGTGTCGCAGCTATGGAGGCATTATACGTGTCGCAGCTATGGGGGCATTATACTGTGTCGCAGCTATGGGGGCATTATACTGTGTCGCAGCTATGGGGGCATTATACTGTGTCGCAGCTATGGGGCATTATACTGTGTCGCAGCTATGGGGGCATTATACTGTGTCGCAGCTATGGGGGCATTATACTGTGTCGCAGCTATGGGGGCATTATACTGTGTCGCAGCTATGGGGGCATTATACTGTGTCGCAGCTATGGGGGCATTATACTGTGTCGCAGCTATGGGGGCATTATACTGTGTCGCAGCTATGGGGGCATTATACTGTGTCGCAGCTATGGAGGCATTATACTGTGTCGCAGCTATGGAGGCATTATACTGTGTCGCAGCTATGGAGGCATTATACTGTGTCGCAGCTATGGAGGCATTATACTGTGTAGGGTCAGCTAAGGGGAAAATTATACTGTGTAGAGGCAGCTATGAAGGGCATTATACTGTGTCGCAGCTATGGAGGCAATATACTGTGTCGCAGCTATGGGGACATTATACTGTGTCGCAGCTATGGAGGCATTATACTGTGTCGCAGCTATGGAGGCATTATACTGTGTCACGGCTATGGGGGCATTATACTGTGTCGCAGCTATGGGGGCATTATACTGTGTCGCAGCTATGGAGGCATTATACTGTGTAGGGTCAGCTAAGGGGAAAATTATACTGTGTAGAGGCAGCTATGAAGGGCATTATACTGTGTCGCAGCTATGGAGGCAATATACTGTGTCGCAGCTATGGGGACATTATACTGTGTCGCAGCTATGGAGGCATTATACTGTGTCACGGCTATGGGGGCATTATACTGTGTCGCAGCTATGGGGGCATTATACTGTGTCGCAGCTATGGAGGCATTATACTGTGTCGCAGCTATGGAGGCATTATACTGTGTCGCAGCTATGGAGGCATTATACTGTGTCGCAGCTATGGAGGCATTATACTGTGTCGCAGCTATGGAGGCATTATACTGTGTCGCAGCTATGGAGGCATTATACTGTGTCGCAGCTATGGAGGCATTATACTGTGTCGCAGCTATGGAGGCATTATACTGTCTCGCAGCTATGGAGGCATTATACTGTGTCGCAGCTATGGAGGCATTATACTGTGTCGCAGCTATGGAGGCATTATACTGTGTCGCAGCTATGGAGGCATTATACTGTGTCGCAGCTATGGAGGCATTATACTGTGTCGCAGCTATGGAGGCATTATACTGTGTCGCAGCTATGGAGGCATTATACTGTGTCGCAGCTATGGAGGCATTATACTGTGTCGCAGCTATGGAGGCATTATACTGTGTCGCAGCTATGGAGGCATTATACTGTGTCGCAGCTATGGAGGCATTATACTGTGTCGCAGCTATGGAGGCATTATACTGTGTCGCAGCTATGGAGGCATTATACTGTGTCGCAGCTAAGGAGGCATTATACTGTGTCGCAGCTATGGAGGCATTATTCTGTGTCGCAGCTATGGAGGCATTATACTGTGTCGCAGCTATGGAGGCATTATACTGTGTCGCAGCTATGGAGGCATTATACTGTGTCGCAGCTATGGAGGCATTATACTGTGTCGCAGCTATGGGGGCATTATACTGTGTCGCAGCTATGGAGGCATTATACTGTGTCGCAGCTATGGGGGCATTATACTGTGTCGCAGCTATGGAGGCATTATACTGTGTCGCAGCTATGGAGGCATTATACTGTGTCGCAGCTATGGAGGCATTATACTGTGTCGCAGCTATGGAGGCATTATACTGTGTCGCAGCTATGGAGGCATTATACTGTGTCGCAGCTATGGAGGCATTATACTGTGTCGCAGCTATGGGGGCATTATACTGTGTCGCAGCTATGGGGGCATTATACTGTGTCGCAGCTATGGAGGCATTATACTGAGTTGCAGCTATTGAGGCATTATACTGTGTAGGGTCAGCTAAGGGGAAAATTATACTGTGTAGAGGCAGCTATGAAGGGCATTATACTGTGGGGGCAGCTATGGGGGACATTATACTGAGCAATTACAAGAGCTGCAGGTCCAAGGGGGGAGACGCTGTGCAGCACTATATACAAGGGGGGATTGTTGTATAGCACTATATAGAAGGGAGCACTGTGTTATACTATATCTAAGGGAGATTGCTGTGTAGCACTATATACAAGAGGGGGAGGGCTATGTGATGCTATTTACAGAGGGGGAGGACTGTGTAGCGCTATTTACAGGGGGCTGTGTGTGGTGCTATCTACAGTGTTTGACACAATTATATTCAGGGGCGCAGTCTATGGTGCTATAATATTTAGGGGCACAGTGTTTGTACTATTTTATTCAGGGGTGCAGTGTTTGGTGCTATTATATTTAGGGGCACAGTGTGTGGCACCATGATAATATTATCTTTGTTTATAGGTGTGGAAATGTTGGAAAAGTGAGGAGCCAAAGACATCTGAGTGGCAAATTCTGCAGAAATGGGTCATGGCCGGGAAAAGTCGACATGAAGTCTGGACTGGATGGAGAAGAAGAGAGGAAAAAAAACTACGTCGTCACCTGTGAGTCACTAGGTTTATAGACAATCTGTCATCTCTACTGACATGTTTATTATAGGAAATCCTTGTATTTCACAAAGTCTTTGTGCAGTCCAGGACTGATAGACAAATAAGTGTTACTATTCCCCTTGTCAGGAGAATGCGTCCCTACACGGTGTGATACTGTCAGCGATGGTTGGAGACTGTCAGTATGTGGGGACACAGCCTTTTGACAAGGGGAGTAGTAACACCCATTTGTTAATGTCTGGACAAAAAGGAAGTGTTAACAATAGTTACAGGGCGGCGGTGGAGAAGGGGGGCCCAAGTTTGGACAACAGCCCAGGGCCTATGGTCTACTTAATCCGCCACTGGATCTGGGCATTCCATACTCCATGTCTTACCCGGCAAGATTGAGGATAGTGGATGGTGACATATCCCTTTTCTTTAACTCCCCACAGGATGCTGATGATTGGGTGAGAAATAAGCGCCCACCTCGTCAGAACGAACTAGGTCTGCTGACACTGCTTGAGTTTCTTTCAAGAAACACTCACTCTCTGACCTATTCTGAATTACCGGACTTTCATAAAGGATCTTATGATATTGGAAACTTTTCAATAAGACTGTGATATGGAACAGGACTGACGGAGATCAGTTGGACCTATCGTCTGGCAAGTTCGATCTCATCTGCTTTTTTTTTTTCTATCCCTTTGCTTATGGAAGTTTGACCAGTTGCTGTATACCTCAGTGCCATGGTTTTAGGCATGCTCCAACAATGTTATGTGCATCTCCCTGCATTGCCGGTATTGTTATACTATTTGAAGGAAGTTATGTTAGCAATAATGTACATTTATGCATTATATGCGAATATTAGATTCAAAGTTTGAATATCAGACACAGTTGAGAAGTGCGGGATTGGTGATATTTTTACAGAACCATGGATCTCTCCTACACTTGAGATATATATTTTATAAATGTCCTCTTTAACTGTTATGTCGTGGAATGTGAGGGGTATGGGTAGTCCGCAGAAGAGAGCAGTATTGTTTGGGCACATATGTAAATTTAACCCTCATATATTATGCCTCCAGGAGACGCATTTGATTCCTACTAAAATCAAAACCATTCTCAGGCCCTGGGTCCAGTGGTCTATCCACTCGCACCACACATCGTATTCTAGGGGTTTCTCAATTTTAGTACACAAATCTTTGAGATGGGAAGCGATACATACAAAAACCGATAGTGAAGGCCGATATGTTTTTGTGTATGCTCTCATAGAAAATGTTCCTTATGTTTTATTGTGTATGTACATTCCTCTGCCAGCATCTTTGCAGATTTTACATATGGCAGCCACCTTTGCTGCGACATATCCGACCGCTAAAGTGTTGGGAATGGGTGACTTTAATATGGTTGTGGATTGCAGTTTTTTTTTTTAAATCAAACCAGTTTTTATTGATATTACAACATACATTAAAAATCACATGTACATCAACTCAATTCCAACAGTCAATACATTTTTGGTTTTGTACATCATATACAGTTACATTTAACATAACTCCCCCTTCCCTCCATCCCAACTCCCCCCCCCCCCCCGCAGTACCACCTCCTTTCCCTGACTAGTATAGCCATTCTCTCTCCTGCCTCATACTTATTTATCAATAATCGCCTCCTGATCATTTCACCTTACGATGTTTCCTACCTCCCTGCCGTGCCATAATTGTGTACCAATTTTCCCCATTGCTTATCATGTTTGTGTGTTGCCCCACGTTTTAGATATATCCGATGTTCCAATGCCACCGTGTGATTAACGTATCCCACTAGTTCAGACACCTCCGGGGGATCCGTATTCAGCCAATATTTCGCTATTAATTTCCTAGCATGATACAGAAACTTTTTTATGGCCAGTAATTCAGCTCCATCTCCTCCTTCTTCCCCCATACAACCCAACACATAGATCTTAGGTTCTAGCGGAAAATCTCTCCCAAATACCCTCGCTACCATGCCTCCAACCTCCTTCCAGTAATCATTCAGCTTCGGACAACCCCAGAACATATGCTTTATGTCTGCCCCTTCAAACGAACACCTGGGACACTCCTGCGTTGGTCTGAGCCTCATTTGCATTAACACCTTAGGCGTCCTATACACTCTATGTAGGAGAAAAAGTTGTGACCTCCTGTGTGCTACATTAATGGAAAGCATTTTGGGCGATTCCAGTATCTCCTCCCACTCATCATCAGTTATATTCCCCACATCCTCTTCCAATTTGCTTCTGATCTCCCCCATCGGATCTCCAAGGAATTTGGAAAGTAATGTACCATAGATCACAGAAATAATCCCTTTAGTGTCCTTTGCTCCCAGTACCTGTTCCATCACTCCCATAGTAGAGCAGCTCAAGTCCACCAACCTACCCTGGGCCTGTGCCGCGTGACGCAGCTGAAGGTATTGATAAAACATCCGATGTGGGAGACCAAACTCCTCCTGTAGCTGTGAGAACAATTTGAGACTTCCCCCCTCATATACCTGGTATACATATCTGACCCCAGCTTGTTCCCACTCCTGAAAACCGTCCAAGGTATTGAATTCCCATAAGTATGGATTGTCCCATAGAGGCATATAATTGGAGCACCCAGTAACGCCCAGTATTTTTTTGCATTCCCACCAGACCCTATGTATCAATAGCAAAGTCGGTTTCTCTTTCTCCTCCCTCCTTAGTTTATGAGACTCCATTGCCTCTAGTATATCCGTGCACCGACTCAAATAATACACCAGTTTCCCACTAGAACCCCACTCTTCCCTATTTTTCCAACCTTTAAAGTGTTGCGCTTGGGCTGCTAAATAATATATCCACGCATTTGGAATAGCTAATCCTCCCTTTTCTGTTGGTAATTGTAATTTTTCCAATTTAATCCTGGGGATCCCCCTTTTCCACACTAAGTCCCTAAACAAATTATGTATTCTCCTGAACCAGTATTTAGGCAACCACACTGGGGCATTATGCACCACATAAAGAACCTGAGGCATCAGAATCATTTTGATCAATTTTGCTCTTCCTAGCGCTGAAAGTGGTAGCCCAAGCCATATTCTAGTCTTATCTTTTAGTTTGTCCAATAATGGTTTCACATTCAACGCAACAAAATCCTGCACCCTCACCGAGACCTTAATCCCCAGATATTTAAATTCCTTAACACAAGGTACAGCAATTCCCCCCACCACCAGTGGCATCTCCAATGGTTTGAGTGGCAGCAATGCCGATTTGCTCCAATTAATTTGCAACCCTGAAAATTTACCAAACCGTTCCAATACCGTCATTATCACCGGCAGTGACCGAACTATCTCTCCCAGGAATAGTAGAATATCATCCGCATATAATGCTATGCGTTCCTCCAGCTCCCCACATCGAAATCCTTCTATACCCGGATGTTGCCTTACCATATTTGCCAGAGGTTCGATCGCTAGAGCGAATAATAGCAGGGAAAGTGGACATCCCTGACGCGTCCCCCTCTCCAGTCTAAAGGAATCTGACATCCGCCCATTGGCTCTAATCCTAGCCACCGGTTCCTTATACAGCAATTTTACCCATGTTATAAAATTACTCCCAAAACCAAACCGCTCCAGAACAGCCCACAAGTACCCCCACTCCACACTGTCAAATGCCTTAGCCGCGTCTAAGGACAACACTGCCCTACACTGTGTATCTGCAGCCTCTGTCTGCAAATTCAAGAATAATCTTCTTAGATTAACCGCTGTAGATCTTGATGGCATAAATCCCGACTGATCCGGGCCCACTACCTTAGTCACCACTCTTGTCAGCCTATTAGCAAGAACCTTTGCCAAGATTTTTACATCAGCGGACAGCAGGGATATTGGTCTATAAGAATCCGGCTGTGTTCGATCTTTCCCCTCTTTAGGAATGACCACTATTGCCGCTTCATACATAGTCTGCGGCAGTCGTCCCCTGGTAAAACTATCTTGGAACACCTCCAATAACTCTGGCAGAAGCTCCCCCACATATGTTTTGTACAGCTCAGTAGGTATACCATCCATCCCTGGAGCCTTTTCATTTGCCATAGAACTCACTGCTTCCTGCAGTTCCTCCAAAGTAATTGGCTCCTCCAGCCACTCCTTCTCCTCCTCCCCTAAGGTAACCCACTCCATTTCCTCTAGATAGCCTGTCAGAAGATCTTCCAAATAATCTACCCTTGTGCGGTACAGCTCAGTATAGAAGGACTTCAACACACCCAGTATATCCCCTGTTTCTTCAACCAGTGTCCCCTCTTTGTCCTGCAATTGGTGGATGAACGCACCCTCCCGCTGAGGCCTAGCCATATTTGCCAACAATCTGCCCGTCATTTCCCCCTCCTCATAGTATTTTTGTTGCAAAAACAACCTTTTATTAGCTGCTTGTTCCAGCTGATGTTCCTTTAGCAATTTTAGGGCTACCTTCCACTGGGCCATCGTTTCTGCTGTATTATTAGCTACATGGTTCTCCTCGGATAACGTCACCCTTTCCAGCAGATGTTTTCCCACCTGTCGTGATCTATTCTTTATGGTCGTAATTTCCCAAATATACACCCCCCTGATATTTGCCTTCATAGCGTCCCATAAGATATCAATAGGAACCGTTCCTTTATTAAACTCAAAGTACTCCTGCAAGCTCGCAGTTATTATCTCCTCCCCCACTAGTCGGATCCAGAACGGATTTAACCTCCAATGCAGTCTTAGCCCCCCTATCTGTGGACTAGTTCGGACCTTCAATATCATTGGGGAGTGATCAGACAATGACCTTAGCAAATATTCCACCCCTTCCACACACTCAATCCCTAACCCGTTACTAAACATCAAATCTATTCTAGACAGCGATCCATAAGTAGATGACACACAAGAATATTGCGTAGTAGATGGCCACTTTGCCCGCCAAACATCCGTGTACCCAACCTCCGTCATGTACTTCCCAAACCGCGTCAGAACAGCCTCTCCTACCCCCCCCCCCTTTTGGAAATTTATCACGTCTTATATCCATTACATTGTTAAAATCTCCCATAAGTATAGTCGGGACCATCGGCCAACTAGCCAGCCTTTCCAACACTTCTCTTATTGGAACCACCGAGTATGGGGGAGGTACATACAGCACCACAATTATACATTCCCAATTAAACAGTTTACAATGTACCCCTACATATCTGCCCTCTCCATCTCTAAAGGAAGCCAAACAGCAAAAAGGTACATCCCTATGAACCAGGAGACTAACCCCCCTTGAGTATGTGGAATGAAAGGAGTGAAAACTGTGTCTAATCCATACCCTATGTGCCTGCTGCACAGTATCAGCGGTAAGATGCGTTTCCTGTAGTCCCATCACTCCAGCAGACTGCCCTTTCAGGAAATCGAATATAGCTCGCCGTTTTGTTGCCTCTCCCATACCTCTCACATTCCAGGACAAAAGATTTACCCTACCCCCCATCTATCCATTTCTTTTATCTGACAGAGGCCATTACCCTTGAATCCAGTGCCAATCAGAGCGTACTGCGTTTCCAACTCCCTTTCCCTCCAAAACATGTTCCTCCCTCCACCCACCTCCCTAACCCGCCCAACTTTCCATAAACTTACCCTCCAAAGAGGGCCCGGGCTGGCGAAGAAATCTCCACCAATGTGACTATTCAGCTTCCCATTCACACTGCAGAAACACATCTTTCCCGCAATATAAACCTGAGAACCACAAACCTCCCGACACCTTACTACCATAGACATATAGCATTTTAGTGACTCCAACAACTGATGCTTCAATTAAACTAACATCTCTGTCTTCCCTTCAGCATTATAAACATAGAGGCTGCAGCCCCACATTAGAACAGAAAATAAATGCAGAAAAACAGTGCCTTATTCCCCTGTGCAGCTCATCCTCCTCCTTTTTTCCATAAAAAGCAGAGTCCCCTCTTCAACCATCCACCTGATGATCACACAGCAGCTTCCTCTCGATTCTGACGAAGGTGATCCTCGTGACTGTCCAGCCATCTTAACGCATCTTTTGAGTTCTCAAAGAATTGTACGGATCCCAGCGCCGCAACCCGAAGTTTCGCCGGGTACAACATGGAGTATTGAACACGCAGATTCCTCAGTCGTCGTTTGATATCAAGAAATTGCATCCTTTTCTGGACCTCTACAGAAAAATCCGGGTAAAATGACACTTTCACCCCATTCACCCGTATATCTTGCTTTTCCCGGGCCTGCCGAAGAATTAAATCTCTGTCTTTATAATGAAGCAGCTTTACCAGCACAGGTCTTGGCGGCCGTCCAGGTGGACCCGGGCGAGTTGGTACTCTATGGGCTCTTTCCACCGCAAACAATGGTGTCAACGCCTCCTTACCAAACACCTCCAGTAGCCATTTTTCGAAATAGGAATCCGGATTGGACCCTTCCACTTTTTTGGGTATTCCCACCATCCTCACGTTATTGCGACGTAGACGATTCTCCAGGTCATCCGTTTTAGATAACAGGTAAGTAACATCCACAGCTACCGCATTTACATCCCTCCTCATGGGCAGCATTCTGTCTTCCACATCACTGACTCTACCTTCCACCGCTGTTGTACGCTCCGACACCTTCTGTAGATCGTGCCGTATTATGGAAATATCCTCCTTAATTCCGCCCACCTGGCAGGTGAGTTTAGCTAGCGTGGCATTACATAGGCTTACCGCCGAAAAAACATCCGCCAGCGTGGGCCCAGGCTTATTTGAACTGTGCGAGCCTCGATCCGGCTTTCCTCCTGAGCTGCCTGCAGCATCTTCTCCATTCTCCTCCTCTGATTCCATCTGTGCCCGCAGCGGTTCATATCTGGACCCGGAGCAGCCTGCCTGCTCTTTCCCTCCACCTGTCATCTCTCCTCCAGCATCTGCCTTCATGGGTGTCTTTCTGGCAAAGCGCTCCAGTCGGGATGCCGCCGCCCCTCTCAGGTCCCTGTTCTCTGCAATCATGCACGTGTCAGCGCCATCTTGTAAGCCCAGCTCACCTTCCTCTGCCGCCTTAGACTTTCTTGAGCGGGTCATTACAGCCTCCAGATTCTGCAGAATCGTGTCACCAGGTTCTCGTCCTTCTCCCCTCTCTGCTCAGGTATGTCTCCGTTAGGAGAGTTCAGCCTCAGGATGTGTATCAGGATATCGGCAGCGGGAGCTCCGGTTCCTGCGTCCGCTCACATATGCCGCTAAGCCACGCCCCCGTGGATTGCAGTTTAGATAGATTTAGTGCTGCTACTGAACAGGATCATGTTCCCTCCATAACATCTGTATTGGGTTTATTGTTTAACGAACTGGGATGGACTGATATATTTCTATATAAATACCCGACAACTAAAGTGTTTCCCTGTCATTCCCTGGGCAGAAATTCCCTATAAAGCATAGATTATCTGGTTGGTAACTCTCTCATTGGTTGATTCTGTGTCTTCTAAACCTAGGGCGGCGTCTGATCATTCTCCTATGTTGATAAGCTTTAAGCCCCCCGGTCCACTATTAACCAAGAGTTGGAAAATACACCCCTTTTAGGGCCTCAGGATAGGATTCCTGATCAATTAGAGGTATTCAATTTAGACCACTGATTATTTGAAGATTCCAGTATTACATGGGATACCCTAAAGGCCTATCTTAGAGGTTGCCTTCGGTCCACTATTTCCTATTTAAAACGAGACTCTTCCAGACTTGTCAGAGTTGGCGGCACAATGCGCAGTCATATTATGAGTTGGGTAATCAATCCAGTAAACTCTTAGCCCATTTAATCCATCAAAATTCTTGAAGCCCGACCATTTTAAAAATTAAAGATAGCTCTGGTAGTTGCCTGACGGACTCCCCGGGAATAGCAGAGACATTTGTGCAGTTTTACAGGGAACTGTATACCTCTCAATCCAATTACGATTTGACTAACCATGTCTTACATGGATGATATTTCGTTCCCGACACTGACTGTAGCCGGTAGAGAAGCTTTGGAATGTGTTGTAACTGAGGAGGACGTAAGGGAAGCCTTGAAAGACATGTCAAAGGGGAAGGCATCGGGCCCTGACGGGATCCCTATAGAGGTATATCATAAGTACTCTGACCATCTCATCTCCCCACTTTGCTCTATGTTTTCTCATGCCCTTGGCAGGTTACCAGATAGTATGCATGATGTCACTATTATTGTCCTGTTAAAACCCGACAAAGACCCTTTGGACTGTGGCTCCTATCGCCCGATATCGTTATTAAATAACGACTATAAAATACTTGGTTATTTCGCATGTTATTCATAATGATCAGTCCAGCTTTATGCCTGGGAAATCTACCTCGGATAATATTAGGAGGGTACATGTTCTTACACAGATTGTTGTAGCTATGAAGGCTGATTGGGCTATGGCATCTTTGGACGCTGCGAAAGCCTTCGATTCCATTGAATGGATCTACCTGTTGGATACTTTGAAAAGGTTTGGTTTTGGTCCACAGTTTCTTAGATGGGTATCACTTATATACAAGACGCCAAAGGCACAAATTCAGGTAAATGGCGTGCTTTCCCCATATTTCCGTCTCCATAGAGGCACTAGGCCAGGATGTCCCCTTTCCCCGTTGAGCTTTGCTCTTGCCATTGAACCATTGGCTATCCGAATACGGCAACACCCTGAGTACAGGGGGATTTGTTTTGGGGACAGGGATGATAGAATTGGCTTGTATGCAGACGACGTGGTTCTTTTTATGTCTCAGCCAAGTGTGTCACTCCCATTGGCGATCACAACCCTGGAGATATTTGGGAGGTTCTCTGGGCTTCATATTAACTGGACTATGTCCTTTTTTATGCCCTTACGGGGGATGGGATGGTCAGAATCTGTACATGGTTTGCGGGTGGTTACATCATTAAAGTACCTGGGTATCATTATTAACAAAGATCATAGGAATGATTATGCATCTAATATATTACCATTGCAGGAATATGTTAAGGTCAAGTTTAGGGTCTGGAGCGCTCTTCCCCTGGCAGTGACCGGTAGAATAAATTTAATTAAAATGGTCATACTCCCCAAATGCCTCTATGTCCTTGATCATGCGGCGACTCCAGTGTTTAAAACTTTTTTTAAGCAGTTCCATGCATTATTTCCAGCATTTATATGGGGTTCAAATCGGTCTAAACTCAGCATATCTACCCAATTCTCACAGAGTTGTCAGACGCTTTGGCTCCGTCTTTTTGGATTCAGCATGGGGTATGAACTATTGGGGATATGTATAAGGATAATGTTCTTAAGTTGTTTACACAGCTACAGTCTGACTTTGCAATACCTAGAACTGCCTTTTATAGGTACCTACAACTGCGTCATGCTCTTAAATCCCAATACCAATCCTCTGAGTTGGCATTCTCGCAATTTCCATTGATAGGAATTTTTAGATCCCTAGGTCCCAGAGGTTTGATCTCTGCCATATACACATCACTCATCTTGGCCAAATTAGTCAGCACACCCTTACAGGTGAAAGACAAGTGGACTGCACAGATACCAGACCTATCGGTAGGGGATTGAGGATGAGATCTTATCCTCTCCACTACTTGTATCTCCAGCCGCCAATAACAGGATGATACAACTATCCATAATTCATCAGAGTTACCTTACTCCTGTTAGATTGAACAAATTGGGTAGGTACCCGAGTACGGAATGTCACAGATGCCGCTTCCCAAGGTCTGATTTTTGGCACATGATATGGGCATGTCCAATCATTTCCTCTTTCTGGGAAGAAGTAGTTAGGGTAACTACTGAAATTCTACATATACCGGTTCCAGTTATTCCACAAGTTTGTCTGTTTGGTATCTTACAAGATGAACAATGGCCTCATTACATGAGAATATTCCTCAGGGAGGTGTTGTTTATGGCGCGTAAAACTATTGCTCTCCGTTGGATGGACCCACGTCCTCCTACTACGGCTAAATGGAAATCACTTGTAAATTCTATTATTCCGTACGAAAGAACATTTTATAAGATATGGGACGCATGGTGTACTTCTGCTATGACTCAGTATACCCCGCACCGGTATAATGATCTTAGAATATCACTAACACATAAGTGACGCTGATGGGATGAGGTTCTGTTTGTCACAAAATATAGTATTGGTTACTGCCAGTTCTGTACTATATGTCTGAATACGTGTGTATTTATTGAGATATTGTTCTGTTATGTTTCATACAATCTCTGTTGTATCCTGTGTATTATGTACATATAATTATTGCATTTGTACTACAATTCTTCAATAAAATGAGTTAAAAAAAAAAAAATGTATGTATTGGCTTTGAAAAAAATTGTAGATGTGCTTAGATAACTCATATATAAATGCAGACTCCTACTTTGCCCCACCCCTATTCTTTTCACTGCAGCACTGCTTAGACTAGTTGCTTAGTACAAGCACACAAGTTAATGGACAACTGACCTTTGTAAAGTTTGTACCCAATCCTGAAGGCTTTGTCTACCATGTTAGTTTTTTTTTCTCTCATATGTTATGTGTGTGCTCCCATTGTGAAGGTTACGGCTACATGGCAATTTAAAATTGCGTTTGTCTTGTTATTATTATAATTTGTGGAATAAAGGTTTGTGCATGGTTAGAGCTTATCAAGGTTGAACTTTTACCTTCAGACGACTGGTCATGTCCTGGCAGCAGCTGCTCATCGCCTGAACATCTTCATTGATACTTTCAAGCTCCTGGGGAAAAAAACCATTACAATTGTAAGACACAAATATTACAAAAACTACATAGTATTCAAACAAAACAGGATTATAAAAAAAATAAACAAATGCATATTATACTACAGCTGCCATGCTCAGAGTCCATCTACTGTCAGTATCTGCTTGATATTAGAAGGTGGAGATAGCCATAGACGTATAAACATCTCGGATTCTCACTTCTGTCTTTACTCTTTGTGCCCTGAATACCGATAGACCTAATGTCTCATTTTCAAAACCAGATACTCTGGGCTAAGAGAGTCCTAATTCTAGAGTGGAATCACAAAGTAGTCCCAAAACATCTGGACGCCTCCCCGGCGTGAGGCACAGAAGACCTCTGATTCTTCAAAAGGCAATAATCAGTCTATAGCAAAGAGATATTATTCTAGTGCACAATATCAGCTCTTGTGATTGGCAGAACAGTTTGCTATTTTCCGCCCTTCCTGCCGACATGGTGCAATGCCCACAAAGTGACTCTGTACGGCCATCTCAAGACATTGTGAAAATAGGTTTAGAGGCAGGAGAAGAAAGAACACTCTGAAATAAGAAATGGAACGAGTAATTGAAACACCATTTTAAGCACAATGGTTCATTTCTTACAGACATGTGAACTTGTATATATTGATTGCCATCGTGCGTTAGAGTAAATTTAGACGTTGCAGATTTGTCCAACTAGTACAACACATGTGGATGGGGTTTTTTAAATCCACAATATGCCAATTTTGTTGCTGAAATGTCATGGATGTTCACTTTCTGCAATGCAAACAGTGGAAAACAAAGCGACAAATCAACAACAAAATCCGCATGTAACGCATGGAAAAATCTGTACTGGAAAACCCCCGCCACAGCATGTGTGGACCTACCCTTAGGCTACATGCACATGTTGCATAATTTTGTGCAGAAAATCGGCTTCGAAACTGCAGATAAAAGCACGTAATCCCACAGGTGAAATCTGCACTTAATGGTGCGTTTTTGATGCGGTTTTCACATTTTGATGCGGAAACAAGACATTTTGGACAACTGTAGCTTCCAACTTTGTGACAACAGTTTGGGGGAAGTCCCCTTTCTGTTCCAGTAGGACTGTGCCCCAGTGCACATGGTTGGGGGAGTTTGGTGTGAAGAAAGAACTTGGCTGGTCCGCACAGAGCTCTGACCACAATCCTATTGAACATCTTTGGGAACAAATTGGAATGCCGATTGTGAGCCAGATGTTCCCGTCCAACAGTGAAAATTCCCACAGACGCACCCCCAAAACCTTGTAGAAAGTCTTTCCCAAAGAGTGGAAGCGGTTTTAGTTGCAAAGAGGTACCAACTCCATATTAATACCTATGGATTTATAATGGCACGTCATAAAAGCTCCTGTAGGTGTCCCAATACTTTTTCTCATATAGTGTGTGTGACCAGCTAAAAGGTTTTGTCTGGTTGAGACACCCATAATCCTTATACCCCATTAGGGCATATGGATGGAATAGCGGGTGCTCCCCTGCAACCATTTCTAAAACGGGGTACAGAGAGCTGCTGTTAAGAGTGGCTTCTCCCCAGGATGACCCACGTACCCATGCGTCATAGGGTCAGCACAGTGATTTTATTGGTAGCTACAGACCCATTTGTACAACTTTACTGGATAAAAGCCAACTTCTATACGACTGTATTCTATGAATACGTGTGTGGACCGCTAGAGGTAAAAAAACAAGGCAAAGCACAAAAAATCCATCCATGCTTCATATTGTTATCACAATGTACTATCACCAACCTCTTTAACATTTTTAAATATATTAACAAATTCTTCATTTATGGATAAACTCCGTCTCTCTATATCTCCTCGTAGGTTTCTTCGGCTTCTCAAACTGTTTTCGGCAAAGAAAGATGAGAGAGCTTTAAGGGCTTCCAACATTTCCTATAAGAAAAGAAGAATGTAAAAAACCTATTAACACAAATCATCCTATAAACACATGTATGTAAGCAGAGACTAGATTTTGCAGTAGAGCAAGAAAACTCCACTTAAAGGGGATGTCCGGGCACGGTGCTGTTTTTCATACTGGTGACCTATCCACAGGATCGGTCACCAGTATATGATAAGATGGTGGTCCGACACCCGGTCCCTGCACCGATCCGCTGTTCCGGCTGCCTCCAGGCAACGAATGTTAGGCAGTGTTCAGTGCCGGAAGCAGATGGCTCCGTACACTACATAGCGGCCGTGCTGCAGAACTGCAACTCTGCTCCTATTCACTTGTATAGGAGCACAGCTATAGCACTGCAGCTCGGTCGCTATACTGTGATCGGAGCCATCTGCTTCCAGCACGGACATCCGGTGCCGAGAGGCAGCCGAAACAGCTGATCTGTGCGGGGTCCGGGTTTTGGACCCCCGCCGATCATATACTGATCACCTATCCTGTGGATAGGTCATCAGTATAAAAACCACACCGTGCCCGGACATCCCCTTTAATATTTTTAAGAAGTCTTTTTAGCCAAGTAGGTAATTGAATTTAATAGTGCACAGGAATTTCTGGTGTCCAAAACTGCCTATGTATGCACGGAAGAATTACTATAAGGAAAGACCAACAGGTGTGAACCTGCTCTAATAATCTAGTAGCTCCGTTTTCCTTAGTAATTTTGTAAAGTTTTTGAATATAAGATATTATTGCACCGAGAGGTGGCTAAAAGTTCCTACCACTGCTCCTATACACATATGCGTTACTGCTGTCTGTCTACAGGGATGAGGGGTAGGCGGTCTAGGGGGCACAAACTAGTTTAAAGCAGGGGTGCACAACTTGCAGCCCTGAGGGGACATGCAGCCCACAATGCCGTTCTGTACGGCCCCAACCATTAGGACACAAATAGGCTTGCTCTCCTCGCATGCAGGGAACTTGGTTCCCGCGGCAGCTGTACCGCCCAGCGTGTCCATCCAACAACGGTCATGTTGAACTTTGGGGACCAAGGGTGAGAGAGGGGATGCATTTTAAAACATCCGCATATTTTTTGGGGTCAATAACAGATTGCATTAGAGGAAAGTAGGATAAGTGTTCCCTGAGGGGCGGCCCTACTGGAATCCATTTTCATTTTTTTGCCATAAATGAATGCACTATGTTAGGCCTCATGCTGGTGTCAGGTGTATATACTGGTGTATAAAACGCACACAACAAGGAACATACGTACTATATTGTATCTCTTCTCTAGAACTACAAGATACATTGCTTCTAATGAAGAATACAGTCTGGGATAGGATAGGTGATGATACCTGCTGCCGTTTTTATAATGTCTGTCCCACTGAACTACATGGACATGAGATCCTAGATCTTGGTCCTGAATAAAGTTGTGAGCCTGAGGCCTAAGTGACAACTCCGGCATTGACACATGATCTCTAGTCCACAGCCCGTTCACACGTTCCGGATATGACGGGGATTTCAGCGCAGATTCCACATAAAATCTTCCCCCAAGGCAAGAGAATAGGGCGCATGCCGCCACAAGCACGCTACTTGTTTTCTCAAAATCCGCATGGAATCCCTCCAGTTGGATTATCCCCAATGTATATGACTAATCCAAGTCCACATCGCACTGCACATCCGCGACACAAATCCAAGTGTCAGCCTCACATATCCGCCATAAATACGTGTCAGGTTTTACATAAGCAAACATTTCGGGCTCGTCCACACGTAGCGGAATTGTTGCGTATTTTCCATCCAGAATTGTGGAACGAAAATATGAAGAATAAAGGGCAGCAAAGCGGGTGAGATTTAACAAATGTCATCCACAAGCAGTGTAAATATTCAGAGCACAAGTTGACCTGCGGTGCGTATTTTTCAGACCGCAGCATGTCAATTTCTGCTGCGGAAAGTGGAGTGAATTGCTGCGTTTTTCAGGAGACGTCACCATCGCCCAGCATTGAGAAAAACGCCGCAAAATACGCAACATTTACTGCAGTCAAAAACGCAGGAAATGGTGCATTTTTGCCGCAGCGGAAAGTCTGCTACTTTCAACGGAATTGCTGCAGAGATTCAGTTACGTGTGGACGAGCCCTTAGACTTATAGAAACTACTTCAAGCTCCCGGGCACCATGGGCATAACTACCAGGGTAGCACATATAGAAGCTACCCAGCAGTAAAGGGGGCACTTAGTTCACATGTGATAGAAGATTCCCTCCCCGCCCCCATCCCAGGTATTGGGGCCCCACTGCTAATACAACCACTGCTCCCCTTGCAATAACCATGCTACACCAGCGGAACTACAAGTCCCTGCACACCCTGGCAGGCATATTGGTGCTAGCAGTTTCTCACACACAGGACAGATCAGTCGCCGCCTCCTCCTCACCTTGTCATTATCCAGCCGAGTCTCCAGGATTTTGTTGAGTTTCCTAGACAAGGGGTTGGAGCTCTGAGTGGACCCGGGCAGTAAGGCGGCATTGCCGCCGTTCACCTCCACCTCAGCCATCGTCCTTCAGTGCAGCAAACTGGGTCTATCCTGTGGGAAAGACGTGAAACGCACGTGGAACGCAGAACCAGCGCGGATTTCCGGGATTTCCATCTGCGACACGTCACCAACTTGAGTGACAGACGGAGGATGCCACTGCGCATGCTCACATTGCAGCTGCCGTTGAGCTGGAAAAAAAATCGAAAACTTTCCATACAGAACATCCCCATTACGTATAAGGGGATTTAACCTATTTAATAAAGCTGTAAAGTCATGAAATAAAAGGAAATTATAATATACACTTTTATCATTTTTAATATAATTTTCTATTTCCTTTGAAAACCACCAGCAGTGAAAACAATGTCTGGTTATGTTCTGGTTTCCATGGCTACGTCCAGGAGTCATGTATGAAATAGCGCAAGAATTAGCACTATCCTGTCCAAAGAAATACCACCATGCGACAGATCTGCGCTTCAGTATTTCGAGTTCTGCTCGTATGACGGAGCTGAACAACGGAACCCGGAACGCAGATGTGAACATAGCCTCAAGATAGGCCATCAATATCTGATATGTGGGGGTCTAACTCTCGGTACCCCTGCCGATCAGTTGTTTTGCGAGCTCTGCTTCCCCTTCATTCCTGTCAGTGCTCCGTACTAATCACAGTATTACAGCCTTCTCCCATTCAAGTGGAAGGGAACCTTATCTGGTGGTGTCTATGGTTTGGTGTTGCAGTTCCCAGAATCGACATTAATCTCCTACCCACACAATAGTTGTTAACTGTCTTTTTGCTGCAGGCACCACCGACCGCGAGAACGGGAGTCCCCTACCCCCAATCGTCCTCACTGTTCGACGGCAGTGAGGGTGATACTCAACAAAGCAGGTGTTGAGCATGCGCGCTGCAACTCCATTCATAGACTATTGGAATGACCGAAACAGCCGAGTACATCAGTTCCAATCAGTCCCATAGACATTGAATGGCCACATGCTCGACCTCTGCTCCATTCAATGTTCTCCTCACTGCCATCCAGCAATGAGAAGGAACGCGGGTTTGGGATCCCTGTTCTGGCAATTGGTGGGAGTCCCAGTGGTGGTGCCCCCAGTATTATAACAATTATCATCTATCCTGTGGATAAGTTAAAAATAAAGAAAAACAAGGATTTTTGGGCGCTGCTGAAAAGGACCAGAAAGGACATAAAAAGGTATTTTTGAATAAAAGGCAGTGGCGTCGCTAGCACTGGGCTTTCAGGGGCCCAAGCCCTGGACTTTTAGCCCGATGCCCCGGATCCCCGGGCGACTGCCAAATTAACTAAAGTGGTTGCAGCAGTCGCAATTGCGACCGGTCCCCGATGTCAGGGATGGAGGTTATATACAGTGATGATGGGAGTTATATACATGGATAATGGTGGTTACATACAGGAATAATGGCCGGTATATACAGGGATGATGGTTCGTATAAACAGGTATGATGGGGTAATATACGAGGATGATGGGGGTTAAATACATGGATGATGCCTGATCCAGCCATCATCACTGTATATAACCCCCATCATCCCCATATATAACCTCATCATCCCTGTATATACCAGCCATCATCACTGTATATAACCCCATCATCCCTGTATATACCGGCCTGGCTGGTATATACCGTGATGATGTGGGTTATATACAGGAATGATGGATAGTATATACAGGGATGATGGTTGTTATATACAGAGATGATGGGGGTTATATACAGGGATAATGGGTAGTCCAGCCATCATTCCTGTATTTTTCCCCATCATCCCTGTATATACCAGCCATTATCCATGTAAATAAACCCTAACTGTAATACTTTGTCCATCAGATCAGGGAGGGGTGCTTACTCACCCTCTCCTCACACGCAGTCTTCTTCTGCTCCTGACGGGCAGCGTCAGAGACGTGCTCTAGGAGACGTGCCTAGCGCGCGGCACGTCTACTAGATTGAATAATACTGTAGCGTGGCCGTGATGGTCATGTTGGGTTGGTGGTGGAACGGCGGGCCCCACCATCTTGGCGGGCCCCACCATCTCAGTGGGCCTGGGGCCACAGTTCCCCTTGCTAGTTACACCACTTATTACCCTCCTCGTTCCCAAGCGCAGCAGAGGTCCTGATGTCTTCATACTATAACACATAGGCCCTGTATCTAAGCCTACCATGTGTTAGGTTTAGATACAGGGCCCAGCAAGCAGGATCACACATGGGCCATGAATCTAAGTCTACCATGTGGTAGGCTTAGATACAGGGCCCAGCAGACAGGATCACTTATGGTAGATGTGGATACATGGCCTATGTGTGATCCTGCCTGATGGGCCCTGTATCTAAGTCTAGTAGGCATAGATACAGGGTACCAGCAGACAGTAATCGTATACTGTATAAGATTACTGTCTGCTGGGGCCCTGTATCTAAACCTAACGTGGTAGGCTTAGATACAGGGTCCAACAGACAATATCACACATGGGCCCTTTATCTAAGCCTACCACATGTGTTACAATTCTTTTGTGTGTTTGTGTTTTTTTTACATTTCCGTAGTTGGACTACATCAAATTCGAGGACTACTTCGATGACGTCTTGTTTTTTTTTTTTTTTAAATGGTTAACAAAGGTTGCGTCGTGTTTTTTTATTTTAATAAAATATTTTTTCTATGTCTTTGTATTTTTTTTAAACTTTATTACTACCGCCTTAGTAATAGCTGCTGGCTGATTGACAGCGTCCATTACTAAGGTGGGGCTTAGTGTTAGCCAGTGCAGAGGCTAACGCTAACCCCCATTATTACCCTGGTACCCACCGCCACCAGGGGTGCCAGATTAGCCGGGTATGATCCAGTACCCGACCATCTGTAGTGATGGTCGGGTACCGGGATGGCCGCCGGCTGGTATTATTAGACTGGGAAAGCCCAAAAACAGTGGGCCTTCCCACCCTGGTAATGCTAGGCTGCTGTTGCTGTGTTGTATCTGACTGGTTATGAAAAATGGGGGGGACCCCACATCATTTAAAAAAAAAATAATAAGTAGAAAAAACTACCGTGTTTCCCCGATAGTAAGACACCCCCGATTGTAAGACGTATCGGGGGTTTCAGGGGGTCGGCTAATATAAGCCGTACCCCGAAAGTAAGACATATGTCTTACTTTCGGGGAAACACGGGGGTATTGCCGCCTCCTGCCCACTTCCGCGCCGCCCCCCTCTCCATACGTCACCGCGCCGTCCCCTGCACTTGCTCCTGCTGCAACTGCCGGAATCGAAGCGCGCGCCGATTCCGGCAGTTTAACCCATTAAATGCCGCTGTCAATAGTGACAGCGGCATTTAATGTGTTTGACAGAGGGGGGAGCTCCCTCTGTCACCCGATCGGCGCCCCCGCAAACAAATCGCGGGTCGCCGTCGGGTTTCCATGACAGCCGGGGGTCTAACAAAGACCCCCAGGTCTGCCTTCAGCATCTGCCTGTTAGGCGATGCCGGAGGCATGACCTAATAGGTTGCCTGTCAGTTTTACACTGACAGGCAATAATGCTTCGGTATACTAAGTATACCAAAGCATTATATATGCGATCGGCACATCGCATAGTGAAGTCCCCTGGTGGGACTAAAAAAAAAAATGTAAAACAGTTAAATAAAGTTTGTGAAAAAAAAAAAAAAAAAATTCGACAATTTTTTTACAATATAAGACATACCCCGAAAGTAAGACATAGTGGGGCTTTTGGGGATAAAAAGAAAGTAAGACACTGTCTTACTTTCGGGGAAACACGGTATGTGTGGTCCCCCCCATTTTTCATAACTAGCCAAAAACAACATAGCAGCAGCAGGCTAGCATTACCAGGGTGGGAAGTAGTTCTCGAATTTGAGTCCAAAAACCAAACCTGTAAAAAAACACAAACACAAAAAAATTTGTAACACATAAAAAAGCAACGCAATTATTATATTTGTGGAAAATTTACCAGAAATTTTCATTTCCTGGAGTCCGTAGGCAGCACACTTAAAGAGGCTCTGTCACCACATTATAAGTGGCCTATCTTGTACATGATGTGATCGGCACTGTAATGTAGATTACAGCAGTGTTTTTTATTTAGAAAAACGATCATTTTTGACGGAGTTATGACCTATATTAGATTTATCTAATGAGTTTCTTAATGAACAACTGGGCGTGTTTTACTTTTTGGCCAAGTGGGTGTTGTACAGAAAAGTGTATGACGCTGACCAATCAGTGACCAATCAGCGTCATACACTTCTCTCCATTAATTTACACAGCACATAGCGATATAGCTATATCGCTATGTGCAGCCACATAAACACACTATAACGTTACTCATGTGTCCTGACAATGAATATACATTACCTCCAGCCAGGACGTGATGTTTATTCAGAATCATGACACTTCTGTATCGTCTCTGTGATATTACAGCAAGGCAAGCGTAATCTCGTTTGAAATGACAGGTTACATCGTAATCTCGCGAGATTACGCTTGCCTTGCTGTAAATATCACAGAGACGCTACAGAAGTGACAGGATTCTGAATACACGTCACGTCCTGGCTGGAGGTAATGTATATTCTTTGTCAGGACACTGCTGTAACGTTAATGTGTGTGTATGTGGCTGCACATAGCGATATAGCTATATCGCTATGTGCTGTGTAAATTAATGGGGAGAAGTGTATGACGCTGATTGGTCACTCCTCTGTACAACGCCCACTTGGCCAAAAAGTAAAACACGACAGTTGTTCATTAAGAAACTCATTAGCATAAAGCTAATACAGGTCATAACTCGGTCAAAAATGATCGTTTTTCTAAATAAAAAACACTGCTGTAATCTACATTACAGCGCCGATCACATCATGTACAATATAGGGCACTTTTTAATGCGGTGACAGAGCCTCTTTAAGGGTTAAGATACTTCATCTGACCGGATAGAAGAGACATATTACTCAGCAGTAATCAATTAAACAATTAGGAGGTTCCAGGTAACCTTAAATAGAGCCCAAATCCCTTCAGAAAGCGTAACGTATGCAGCAGTATATTTATAGGGTTGAAAACTTGTGCTGCTTACGGACTCCAGGAAATGAAAGTTTCAGGTAAATTTTCCTCTTCTTGATCGTCCTAAGGCAGCACGCTTAAAGAGGCTCTGTCACCAGATTTTGCAACCCCTATCTGCTAAATTCTTAAAGAGCTTAGTTCAGTTATTTCTGTCCCCCTTTTCATAATATTCAGAGAATCTCTAGTGACTGGTATAGTGCCAAGGGACTGGCGCAGGGCAAATGTGGTGCCTATTTTCAAAAAGGGCTCTAGGTCTTCCCCGGGTAATTATAGACCAGTAAGCTTAACATCCATCGTGGGGAAAATGTTTGAGGGGCTATTGAGGGACTATATACAGGATTATGTGACAATAAATAGCATTATAAGTGACAGCCAGCACGGTTTTACTAAGGACAGAAGTTGTCAAACTAACCTAATCTGTTTTTATGAAGAGGTAAGCAGAAGTCTAGACAGAGGGGCCGCTGTGGATTTAGTGTTTTTGGACTTTGCAAAGGCATTTGACACTGTCCCCCATAGACGCCTAATGGGTAAATTACGGACTATAGGTTTAGAAAATATAGTTTGTAATTGGATTGAGAATTGGCTCAAGGACCGTATCCAGAGAGTTGTGGTCAATGATTCCTTCTCTGAATGGTCACCGGTTATAAGTGGTGTACCCCAGGGTTCAGTGCTGGGACCACTATTATTCAACTTATTTATTAATGATATAGAGGATGGGATTAATAGCACTATTTCTATTTTTTGCAGATGACACCAAGCTATGTAATATAGTTCAGACTATGGAAGATGTTTATGAATTGCAGGCAGATTTAAACAAACTAAGTGTTTGGGCGTCCACTTGGCAAATGAAGTTTAATGTAGATAAATGTAAAGTTATGCATCTGGGTACCAACAACCTGCATGCATCATATGTCCTAGGGGGAGCTACACTGGCGGATTCACTTGTTGAGAAGGATCTGGGTGTTCTTGTAAATCATAAACTCAATAACAGCATGCAGTGTCAATCAGCTGCTTCAAAGGCCAGCAAGATATTGTCGTGTATTAAAAGAGGCATGGACTCGCGGGACAGAGATGTAATATTGCCACTTTACAAAGCATTAGTGAGGCCCCATCTAGAATATGCAGTTCAGTTCTGGGCTCCAGTTCATAGAAAGGATGCCCTGGAGTTGGAAAAAATACAAAGAAGAGCAACGAAGCTAATAAGGGGCATGGAGAATTTAAGTTATGAGGAAAGATTGAAAGAATTAAACCTATTTAGCCTTGAAAAAAGACGACTAAGGGGGGACATGATTAACTTATATAAATATATTAATGGCACATACAAAAAATATGGTGATATCCTGTTCCTTGTAAAACCCCCTCAAAAAACAAGGGGGCACTCCCTCCGTCTGGAGAAAAAAAGGTTCAAGCTGCAGAGGCGACAAGGCTTCTTTACAGTAAGAACGGTGAATTTATGGAATAGCCTACCGCAGGAGCTGGTCACAGCAGGGACAGTAGATGGCTTTAAAAAAGGGTTAGATAATTTCCTAGAACAAAAAAATATTAGCTCCTATGTGTAGAAATTTTTCCTTCCCTTTTCCCTTCCCTTGGTTGGACTTGATGGACATGTGTCTTTTTTCAGCCGTACTAACTATGTAACTATATGTAACTATTGCAGCAGATAGGCGCTGTAATGTAGATTACAGTAACGTTTTTATTTTTAAAAAACGAGCATTTTTGGCCAAGTTATGGCCATTTTCGTATTTATGCAAATGAGGCTTGCAAAAGTACAACTGGGCGTTTTGAAAAGTAAAAGTACAACTGGGCGTGTATTATGTGTGTACATCGGGGCGTGTTTACTACTTTTACTAGCTGGGCTTTCTGATGAGAAGTATCATCCACTTCTCTTCAGAACGCCCAGCTTCTGGCAGTGCAGATCTGTGACATCACTCACAGGTCCTGCATCGTGTCGGCACCAGAGGCTACAGTTGATTCTGCAGCAGCATCAGCATTTGCAGGTAAGTAGCTACATCGACTTACCTGCAAACGCTGATGCTGCTGCAGAATCATCTGTAGCCTCTGGTGTCGATGTGTCCTTGCTCGTCTGACACGATGCAGGACCTGTGAGTGACGACACAGCGTGATCTCTGGAGAACACGCTGTGTCTGCACTGCCAGAAGCTGGGCGTTCTGAAGAGAAGTGGATGATAGTATTTTCCTGCCAAAGGCAGAACCTTCAGAAGAAAACAAGTCAAGCCTATAGTGTTTAATGAAGGTCGAGGAAGAAGACCAAGTGGCTGCTTTGCAGACCTGGTCTAAGGGGACATGGCATCTTTCTGCCCACGATGTGGATGTGGACCTGGTTGAGTGGGCCCGAATATCTAAAGGGGACACTAGGCCTTCCAGGGAGTAGTAGTCCCTGATGATTTCTTTGAGCCATCTAGCTAGTGGGGCTTTGCTGGCTTTTTTCCCCTTATTTAGCCCCTGAAATTGGAGAAACAGCCCTTCGGATTGTCTAAAGGGGGCCGTTATTTCTAGATAAGCAAGTAGGGATCTCCTTACGTCTAAGCATTGAGAATGAATATGGGTATCAGAGGCTGAGTCTACTGATAGGACCGTCAAAACTATCTCTTGATTTAAGTTGGAGTTAGACGGTACTTTTGGTAAGAACCCTGGCACTCGGGCAAAATCCTAAGCTAAGGGTCTTTACAGGACAGAGCTTGCCGTTCAATGCACTTTTAATGTATTGGGCTTGAGGCCTTTCCGGTATCCCTCTTGCAGAAACTGCAATACTGTGGGCACTGTATCTGGTGACCTGTCATTATCCTGACACCATTTTGAAAATATAAGCCATATTCAAGAATATATTTTTGTCGAACTGGGTTTCCAGGAGGCTAATAGGGTATTAACTACTTCATCAGAGAAGCCCTTATTTTTTAGAGACTGTCGTTCAGTTTCCATGCTATCAACTGTAACCTGTCTAACGTTGGATGAAACCAATCCTCCTTTAGCAGGAGATCTGGACATAATGGGAGTCTCCAGAAGTTGCCGTTCGAGAGTCTTAACACGAGCGGAAACCATGCCCTTCTGGGCCAATGACGAATGATCGCTATGGCCTTCACTTTCTCGTCCCTTATTTTCCACAACACCCGAGGAATTAGAGGGCTGGAGTAAGACATATATTAAGGTCTTCTCCAAACTCAATGATAGTGTAATGACGGGGTAGGGAGACAGACAGGTGAGCCCTAATCTACCCGCCACTCAGTCCCTGCCTACTTGCACAGCCCGTCCTAGGCGACGGCGTACAACTGGGCGACGGTCTCTACGCTCAATATGTGTACGACAGACAAACAGACAAGGGTACACAGAAGCTAAGGGAAATGGGGCAGTTGCCCACGGCAACACCGTGAGCAACAGGAGTAGTGAACGAGCCGAGTCAAACCAGGAGTGTACGAGGTACCAAAGGCAGAGCAGGAGCGTAGTCAGTAAAGCCAGGGTCAAAATGAAGCAAGGTCAATAATAATAGCAGGAGCAGCAGAGCCAGGAAACAGGAAAGAATCACAGGAAAAGACAAGCAGGAAATGAAGGTATAAATAGGCCGAGGGCGGGAGCTATAACTGTCTGGCCAGGCTGTGATAGGTTCTCCCACTCCTGAGCCTACCAACCTGAGTGGTAGCAGATCGAGTCACTCTATCAGACCTAGGAGCAGGTGCAGACTGATTAACCACGGGCGTCGACACAGAAGCTGTGTCCGGAAGATCCTTTACAGATAGGCTGTCTATGGCATATGGGTGATCTGACCTGTTGAGGGAGCAAAACTTCCTTAACTTGGCATTCTTTGCGGTCGCCATGACGTGTAAAGATGGTTTGCCCATCTTCCTGGTGATTTGGAGGAAGACTTCCGGATTCAAGCTCCACTCTCCTGAGTGAATCCGTTTCCTGCTCAGCCAATCCGCTTTCAGATTCAATACTCCTCGAATGTGGACTGCGGAGACTGATCTCAGATTGCGTTTTGCTCACCGCATAATCTGACTGCATTCCCTTCTGAGGGAATTGCTTCTAGTGCCCCCCTGCTTGTTTACATAAAACACTGCGGGGAGGTTGTCCGACTGAATTTGTACATCGTGATGATGGAGTACAGCCTGAAAGTGTAATAGGTCTAGTTTGATCGCCCTGAGCTCTTTCATGTTGGATGAAAGGCAGCTGTAGTGTTTGGACCATTTCTTTTGCACCCATGATGTTCCCACATGTGCACCCCAGCCTGAGCCGGAGGCATCCGTAGTGAGGAGTATCCGATGAACTGGTTTCAGAGATCTGCCTCGATCGAGATGGTAGGGTACCAGCCACCACTGGAGGTCCCGTTTCACATCCGGAGGCACTGATATTAAGGTGTTGAGTGACACTAATCTCTTGTCCCAGCTTTTTAGTATGTTGGATTGCTACATTCGGATGTGTGCCCTTGCCCAGGGTACCGCCTCGATAGCCGATGTTAGAGGGCCTAACACTCTCATGGCCTGACGGATGGAGCTGTGACTCAATGAAGTTAATCGCTGAACACCCTGACGGATAGAACATATCCGGTCGACTTCCGGTTCCGGCGCTGGCGATGCAGGACGCGAGTGACTGAGCTCCCGCTCCCGTCCAGCCTGCTTGCTCGCAATAGTCGCTCCGGCGACGACAATCAGCTGTGAAGCCACCAACCCTGCACACAGAAACATACCCGGTGGTGCCTGTATGGACAGGTCCCTCCTCAGAAGTGCGCATAAGCCAGCCATGGAAGATTCAGCCAGCGCCGTGGAAAAGGGAGGTAAGATGGCGGCGCTTCCTGCCACTGCTCCCCTGCTATACACACAGGAAGATGAGCTGCAGCAGCCTCAGTCCCAGCTTTCAAGCCCTGCAGACCCCATAGCCTCTTCTCATCCTGCACCTATTGATTATATAGCCCTGGCCTGTGAAGTGGCCAAGCAGATAGCGCCAGACCTGAAAAAGGCACTGGAAAAAACGGTGCAAGATTCCCTGAACCGCGTGCATGCGGACCTGGCACAAGTCACTTCCAGGACTGATGAATTAGAACAGCGTATGACGTTGCTGGAAGATGAAAATGAGCGCCTGCAATCCAAACTTAAAGTTGTGCTGTCCGCTACTACGCAATTGGGGGACAAGGTGGAGGATCTGGAAAACCGCTCCAGGAGGAGCAACCTACGACTGGTGGGTCTGAAAGAAGAGGTGATCCCTTCTGATTTACAGCGATTATGTGAGAGGACATTGCCAGCAGCTTTAGGTCTTCCACGTCCCTGCCGGGTGAAGAGGGCACACAGGGTGGGGCCGGACCCCAGAAATCTCCCAGCAGCAGATGACAACAGTTCGCTTCGTCCCAGACAAGTAATCTTTAAACTGTTGGATTACAATGATAAGGTGGCACTTATGAAGGCATTCCGCAGCAGATCGCGTCCTTTGGAAATAATGGGCATGAAAGTGCTACTTTTCGAGGACTATTCTACGGAGGTCGCAAAACGCAGACGTTCTTTCAGCAAGATCTGTACCGCGCTGTTCCAAGCGAAAGTACGTTTTAACCTGCAGTACCCAGCCATCTTACGTGTGTTTCAAGAAAACGGGCGGACCAAGATTTTCACCACACCGAAGGAAGCGGAGGACGCACTTACAGAGCTTTGCAGACACAGATCCCAGCACGAGGAGCGTCGCAGACCAACACACAGTCCAAATCGCAAGTCAAGAGAAGTCAAACGGAATCGACTAGATATGGAGCGAACCTGGGCAGAAGCTTTAATGCCCACACCAGGAAGAGCCCGAGGAGGTCGATCCGGAAATGGAGGGGACTCTCCGAAGCCGCAGAGGCGACCGCGGGACCGCACCCGATCTACGTCTCCTGATTGACGGGCGAAGTTTTCCCAGCACCATTTTATCTGATGTGATGATGGTCATGTGGACGCTGTAGATCAATCGCAGGTTCCGATCGGCTGCAGATAAGTTTGCAGATAATTTTAAAGTTATGAGGGCGGCATTTGGCGGTCTTATAAGGCACCTTGTACCGGTCAGCAGCTGACCTAATGTTCTAACGTTATAATGTTAAAATGTATGCATTTTGTTATTTTCCCGCATTTTCACTACAGGGGATTAGAGAGTGAGTTAGGGCATGATCGGAGACCTCTCCTTGTGGGCGTGCTCGACCGGGAATGATACAGTGCCTCCCCTACGCAAGGGATTAGTTATATCTGCCACAGATCGCATACCTGGGGAAGGTTCGGTAGGGGATCTTGGAAAAGGAGACAGGGAAGCCTAGCGGTGAAGCAGGATTCATTTTGACATGTTATGCTATAGTCCAAACGGACTCTATGATGTTAAACCGATGGTATAAGAATGTATAAATTTGTGTACCGGCGGCAAAGGGTTAATGAGGTGGTAAGGGCAGGTGCAGCTTACTCATTGAAGGTGATATATATGCAGGTCTGGGGGGGAGGGGGAGGGAGGGACGTGTTTTGGCACAACAGAAAAAAGTGAAGTCTCTTACGCCAATGGGTATTAAGACCCATGCCGCAGGTGATTTTTCGTTTTTTTTAGGTAATGGCCTGATGGCCTTGATATGGAGTTTAGTTTTAGTTTTTAAGCCGGGTTTTGGCTTTGTTCGTAATGTTCACGCATGGCTGTTGGGAAAAGATGTATCTGACTCCCCGAACCTATCACGACTTTTAGACATTTTAGCTCATCTTATGCACTGCCCAATAACATGAAAATAATCTCATGGAACGTTAAAGGGCTTAGGTCCCCACAGAAACGGACCAAACTTTTGCAACACATGAAACGATTACACCAAGATGTAGCCCTATTACAGGAAACTCACCTTACCGAGCCAGAATTTAAGTATTTGCAAAAATTCTGGGTGGGCCAGGTTTTTGGCTCGCCGGCAAGGGAGGGTAAGGCGGGAGTTATAATTTTGGTACATAAAAATTTTACGTTTACGCTGGTGTCCCAGGAGCGTGATGATGAGGGCCGTTGGATCCATCTAGTGGTGGAACATGCAGGGGAAACTATCAGTATTCATAATGTGTATGGCCCAAATGCGGTTAACACAGGTTTTTTTGGTCATTTGGAAGCCCAACTCGTACTAGGCTTTTAATTCTAGGGGGAGACCTTAACACTGTAAGGTCCTCCAGGGAAGATAGGAGCGCAGGGACTAGTTCACAGAGAAATAGGGATAAGATCTTGCCAGACTTTTTAAGACACACTGCCCTAACAGATGCTTGGAGGAGTCTACACCCTGATGCGCGGGAATACACACATTTTTCTCATGTCCATCAGTCATGGTCGCGTATTGATTACTTGCTAGTTAATGACGCCTTATCTCGACGGTTACGTGAAGCGGCGATTGAGGATCTCGTTATTTCGGACCATGCCCCGGTTACCATTACTTTGGCCGACACAGTAGCTAGGGGAACGGATTTTATTTGGAGGTTCCCCTCCTTTCTGGCAAAGGATGAGGGCTTTCTACAGAAGCTAAAGGGGTGGTGGACGGAATTTGATGGGGATAATGCATCACATCGTTCGGACCCGTCACTGTATTGGCGTACAGCCAAAGTGGTAATACGAGGAAAAATTATGCAATTTATGTCTAATCTTAAACGCAAGACTACCGAAGGGTACAAGGCAGCGAGTGACCAATTACGGTGTGCATACACAGCATTTCTACACTCTCCATCAACGTCTTTGGGGGAGAAATGGAGGGAAGCTAAGCGGCAATTTGATCAGTGGTTAGACAAAAGAGAAAGTATTTATCGGTCCCAATTTGATGCAGAGCTAATGCGTTTCAGCAATAAAGCGGGCAAATTATCAGCGCGACTAGCGAAGGGGAGGTTTGCACCGTCACACATTTCAACACTTAACGATTCCAATGGAAATCCTACATCAGACCCAAAAAAAATTAACACTATATTAAGTAAATACAATCAAGCCCTTTACTCAGACACGCCCATAGACCCCAAAAAGGTAGGGAATTTTTGGAGAAGGTAAAGCTGCCAGGGCTCACTCAGGAGCAGAACGACCACTTGAGCGCAGAGATTACCTTAGAGGAAATGCAGAGCACCATTAAGACCTTATCCAACGGAAAGGCCCCGGGTCCAGATGGATTTACAGGAGAGTTTTTTAAATCTCTGAGAGAAGAAATTAGCCCTACCTTGGTGGCATACTATAATATTCTACTAAGGACCGGTGCTCTCCCAGCAGAGGCCAAAATAGTGCATATAAAGGTATTACCCAAGAAGGGGAAGGATCCTCTTGACCCGGGGTCGTACCGTCCTATATCACTGATAGACCAAGACCAGAAATTACTCACAAAAGTTTTGGCCAATCGACTGGCTACGTATCTACCCACATTGGTGGGAAAATCCCAAGTAGGATTTGTAAAGGGCAGGGCAGCAGTGACTAATTTACGCAAAGTGTTGATGGTGCTAGAAACAGTCAGGCACGATCCCTAGCCAGGTACCCGGCCGGTACTCTTAGCGCTAGACGCAGAGAAAACCTTTGATAACATACAGTGGGAATGGCTGGGGATGGTGCTGGACAAAATGAATGTCCAGAGAGCCTTCCGGGTCTTCTTGAAGGGTGTTTACAATAATCCACAGGCCCGCGTTCACTCCTCAGGATTTCTGTCGGATCCCTTTCAATTGCATAAAGGAACCCGGCAAGGATGCCCCCTGTCGCCCCTGTTATTCAATCTAGCACTGGAGCCTATGGCTAGATTCCTGGAGGAATCCGATATGTTCAGAGGTATTCAGGTAGGGTCTCTGGCAGTTAAGTTAGCCTTGTTTGCTGATGACGTTATACTTTTTATGTCAAATCCTCAAGAGCATTTAATGCCGGTTTTTCACTTTTTACAGGAATTTGGGCAATGCTCGGGATATAAAGTCAACCTAGCTAAAAGCGAACTGCTGGAGTTGGGCAAACCATTGCCTAAGACCTTTTGGCAATCCTTGGGATGTAGGATATCCCCGGTTGAACACTGCATTACTTATCTGGGCATCAAGATAGGGAAGGTGCCAGACACCCTGTATGGCCTAAATTATCCCCCGTTATTTAAAAAAATACAAGCGGAACTCACCCGATGGTGCCAATTGCCGTTATCCCTCCTGGGGAGGTGCCACCTGATTAAGATGGTTAGTTTCCCCAGATTGCTATACCCCTTTCAAACACTTCCTCTCCTATTGAAACATGTGGATGTCTCTAAACTGACTTCCACATTCAAAAAATTTATATGGGCGGGAAAAAGGTCTCGCATTGCACTCACCAAGCTCATGATGGACAAACAAGAAGGGGGTTTGAACTTCCCGAACATCAGGGGCTACAACGTGGCATGTCTTTTTCGTCATGTAGTAGATTGGCTTCATGAAACGAGCCATTATTCCAACATAGATCTGGAGGGGGAGTATGCCTCACCCTGGAACCTGAAGGCTTTGCTACATTGTAGAGTTGCTTCTCTTCCGTGCCGTCTCAAAACCTCCATTGTATTGAGAGACACAGTTCTAGCTTGGAAAGCGGTACGTAAGCATTTTGATCTACCTCACTTGGTATCGAAATATATGCCGTTGAGCGGACACCCGGAATTTCTACCAGGAGTAGGCAAGGGAGACAGATTTGCCTCTTGGGGGACGGTAGGCATCAATAACGCAGGGGATCTTATGCATATAGAGGAAAGGAGATGGTTAACCGGGGCGGAAATCACCACTAAACTCAGACCCCTAGAAGGTAGGGTTAATTTTTTACAAATTCTTCAGGCACGAGCATTTTGCACCTCTAGGCTCAGGGACTTGAATAAGGAAGCCACCTCGCACACTCTAGATGAGGTCATAGGTCCAACAACTGGGCGTGCGACTATTTCAGGGTTGTATAGAACACTGGGAGATGGTTTTGTTCGTCCACAATCAAGGGTTAGTTTCAAAGTCTGGGAACGGTGGACTCATGATCCAGGTATAGGTGAGATCATATTGGGGGGGTTGGGAGACGGTACGGAAGAGTGTTATAAACGAGAGCTGGAGGGAAACCTATTTTAAATTGATGCATTCGGCTATATATGGCTTTAATATTTTGCCTTCACAATCTTTCCCCGACCGCATTACGTGTTGTCCCAAATGCAATACCCCCCTGACGAATTTATGGCATGGAGTATGGGGGTGTGTTCATACGAAGCGATTTTGGGGGATGGTACACAAATATATTGCGGATCATTGGAAAACGAATCTCCCAATGACGCCTCAAGCGCTACTGTTCCATCAGGCGCGGCCACCGGAGGAAGAGGGTGCTCGAGGGGTGAGATCACCTCCCCTGCTGGTGCACACGATTTTATTTGTGGCCTTGAGATGCCTCCTGAGTAAATGGCTGGAAACAGACACGCCGGGGTTAGACCTGATCGTGTCTCGTCTGAAACAGTTATTAGTTCTAGAGAGGGTGGAGGTGGAAAGACGGAAGGAAACGGGAACCAAGAAGCTATTCGCTAAATGGAAAATATTCATAGAATCGCAGTGCACAGCAGCCGAGGTAGCGGAAATTGTTACGCCTTTCAGGCACACAGAGTGGTATTACACGCAGCTCTTGGCAGGCACTTTAGGGGGTTTGCAACTTTGATCTAGTCAGGGGATAAATGAAACGTAGCTACTCATTGATGACCTAAGTCGTGTCGGGGATGGGGGAAGTCATGTTTTCAGTCTATATGAAGATCGACACTTATGCAATGTTTGTATGTTATGTTATGTTGTATTTAATTCAAGGTTAATTTAATGACAGTTGAGTGTTGCGCACTCATGATGCAACCTTTGCGTGAAATGTTTGTAAGAAAATGTGAAAACTGTTAATAAAAAATGATGTTTTAAAAAAAGAACATATCCGGTCGCTGGACAAAGTCGATTACATTTTCTGTGTGTCTATCATAAAGCCTAAAGAAACAGCTGATGTGCGTAAGCACAGTGGTCCCAATTTCCCAACTACTAATGGAATTAATTAGTGCATTAAAATATAGCTTTTATGAACCCCTTAACGCTCAGTGACGTACTATTCCGTCATGGAAACCACCCTGTTCGCGCTCCATGACGGAATAGTACGTCACGGGAGTAACGGCCATTTCGGCCGTCCTCCCGACACATGCAGGAGCTGTGACAGCTGCTGTCTCGTATAGCAGCTGTCACAGCTCCTACAGCGGGGACCGATCGCTGTGTCCCCGCTGATTAACCCCTGAAAAGCCATGTTCAATAGCGATCACGGCTTTTTAGGGGTAAAGCTGCAATCGCCAGCCTGCTACACGATAGCGGCTGGCGATTGTAACTATGGTAACCGGACACCAAACAATGGCGTCCGGCTCTGCCATCGACGGAAGCCTAGTGGGTCCTGACGAAGTCAGGACCCACTATGCTTGCTGTCAGTGAGTAGCTGACAGCTCTAATACACTGCACTACGCAAATAGTGCAGTGTATTAGAATAGCGATCAGGGCCTCCTGCCCTCAAGTCCCCTAATGGGACAAAGTAATAAAGTAAAAAACATGTGTAAAAATAAGAAAATAAAAGTTTTAAAAGTGATCAAAGTAAAAATCCCCCTTTTTCCCTTATCAGTCCTTTATTATTAATAAAAATATATAAACAAACAAATAAACTATACATAATTGGTATCGCCACGTCCGTAACGGCCTGAACTACAAAATTATTTCGTTATTTATCCCGCGCGGTGAACGCCGTAAAAGAAACAAATAATAAACCGTACCAGAATCACAATTGTTTGGTCACTTCACCTCCCAAAAAATTGAAAAAAAGAGATCAAAAAGTCGCATGTACCTAAAAATGGTACTGATCGAAACTACAGTTCGTTACGCAAAAAATAAGTCCTCACACGGCTTTATTGATGGAAAAATAAAAAGTTCTGGCTCTTAGAATAAGGTAACACAAAAAGTGAATGATTTTTTACAAAATGTATTTTATTGTGCAAACGCCATAAGACATAAAAAAAACTATAACATCTGGTATCGCCGTAATCGTATCGCTCCGTAGAATAAAGTGAATATGTCATTTATAGCACACGGTGAACGCTGTAAAAAAAATAGAATAAAAAAACAATAGTAGAATTGCTGTTTTTTAGTCACCACGCCACTTAAAAATAGAATAAAAACGGATCAAAAAGCAGCATGCACCCCATGAAAACTGCAATGAATTCTTCAAGGGGTCTAGTTTCCAAAATGGGGTCACTGTTGGGGGTTTTCCACTGTTTTGGCACCACAAGACCTCTTCAAACCGGACATGGTGCCTCCAGGTATAATCACTTCCACTATTGATTCTGATTTAGTCTCTGAAATCGCGGCTGATCAAGGTTCAGCTCCCGGGAGCCTTCCTGAGAACAAGCTGTTTGTTCCCCTGCAATTCCGGCTAAGGATACTTAGGGAAAATCATGACTCTGCACTATCTGGCCATCCAGGCATCCTGGGTACCAAGCACCTCATTACCAGAAACTATTGGTGGCCTGGGTTGCCTAAAGACGTTAAGGCCTACGTCGCCGCTTGTGAGGTTTGTGCTAGGTCCAAGACTCCCAGGTCCCGACCAGCGGGCTTACTATGTTCTTTGCCCATTCCCCAGAGACCTTGGACCCATATCTCCATAAATTTTATCACCGATTTGCCTCCATCTCAAGGCAAGTCGGTGGTGTGGGTTGTAGTAGACCGCTTCAGTAAGATGTGCCACTTTGTGCCCTTCAAAAAACTACCCAATGCTAAGACGTTAGCTACCTTGTTTGTCAAACACATCCTGCGTCTCCATGGGGTCCCTGTCAATATTGTTTCTGATAGAGGGGTACAATTTGTTTCATTGTTCTGGAGAGCCTTCTGTAAAAAGTTGGAGATTGATCTGTCCTTCTCCTCTGCCTTCCATCCTGAAACTAATGGCCAAACTGAGAGAACTAATCAGTCTCTAGAACAATATTTAAGGTGTTTTATCTCTGACTGTCAATATGATTGGGTCTCATTCATTCCACTCGCCGAATTTTCCCTTAATAACCGGGTCAGTAACTCGTCAGGGGTCTCCCCCTTTTTCTGTAATTTTGGGTTTAATCCACGGTTCTCTTCCGTTTCACCTGGTAGTTCCAACAATCCCGAGGTAGAGGTCGTTCATCGAGAACTGTGCACAGTCTGGGCTCAGGTTCAGAAGAACCTAGAGGCGTCCCAGAGCATACAAAAAATGCAGGCAGATAGAAAACGTTCTGCTAACCCCTTGTTTATGGTCGGGGATCTGGTGTGGCTATCGTCTAAAAATTTGCGCCTTAAGGTCCCATCCAAGAAGTTTGCTCCTCGGTTTATAGGGCCGTACAAGGTAATTGAAGTCCTCAATCCTGTCTCCTTCCGACTGGAGTTGCCCCCATCTTTTCGAGTACACGACGTGTTCCATGCCTCCGTCCTTAAACGCTGCTCCCCGTCCTTGGCTCCCTCGAAGAAACCTCCGGTCCCTGTTCTCACCCCTGAGGGGGCAGAATTCGAGGTGGCCAAGATTGTGGACAGCAGGATGGTCCAAGGCTCCCTCCAGTACCTGGTCCATTGGAGAGGATACGGGCCTGAGGAGAGGACTTGCGTACCCGCTCAGGATGTTCACGCTGGGATATTGGTCAGGAGGTTTAACCTTCGTTTCCCCAGTAAACCAGGTCCACTTAGAAAGGGTCCGGTGGCCCCTCATAAAAGGGGGGGTACTGTAAAGGATCTGCCAGGCACAGCTTCGGAGTTAACGCCCATAGATAATCAGACTGCACCTGCTTCTATGTCTGTGAGACTGACTCCATCTTCCATCACTCAGGGTGGCAGGCTTAGGAGTGGGAGAGCCTATCACAGCCTGGCCAGACTGAGCTAGCTCCCGTCCTCTGTCTATTTATACCTGCTTTTTCTGTTCCTCCTTTGCTTGTGCCTCTTCTCGTTTGGTTTCCTGGCCCTGCTGCAGCTTCTTGTACCATTGTCCTTGCTTCATATTGACCCCGGCTTGCTGACTACTCTCCTGCTCTGCGTTTGGTACCTCGTACACTGCTGGTTTGACTCGGCTTGTTTACTACTCTTCTGCTCTGCGTTTGGCACCTCGTACTCTCCTGGTTTGACTCGGCTTGTTCACTTCTCTTGTTGCTCACGGTTTTGCCGTGGGCAACTGCCCCTTTCTCCCCCTAGCTCTGTGTACCCTTGTCTGTTTGTCTGTCGTGCACTTATTGAGCGTAGGGACCGTCGCCCAGTTGTACCCCGTCGCCTAGGGCGGGTCATTGCAAGTAGGCAGGAACTGAGTGGTGGGTAGATTAGGGCTCACTTGTCTGTCTCCCCACCTCCGTCATTACACTGTGAAAGTTAGAAATTTTGATCAAAAATGACATCTTATTGGAAAAAATTACATTTTTTTAATTTCACAGCCCAATCCAAATACGTGCTGTGAAAAAACTGTGCGGTCAAAATGGTAACAACAACCATAAATTAATTCCTTGAGGGGTGTAGTTTCCAAAATGGGGTCACTTCTGGTGGGTTTCCATTGCTTTGATACCTCTGGGGCTCTGCAAATGCGACATGGCACCTGAAAACCAATCCAGCAAAATCTGGACTCCAACAAACACATAGCGCTACTTTCCTTCTGAGACCTCCCATGGGCCCAAACGGCAGTTTATCACCATAAATAGGGTATTGCCGCACTCAGGACAAATTGGGCAACAAAATGGGGTATTTTGTTCCCTGTGAAAATAAGAAATTTTGATAAAAAATGACATCTTATTGGAAAAAATTAATTTTTTTTAATTTCACAGCCCAATCCAAATACGTGCTGTGAAAAAACTGTGCGGTTAAAATGGTAACCACAACCATAAATTAATTCCTTGAGGGGTGTAGTTTCCAAAATGGGGTCACTTCTGGAGGGTTTCCATTGCTTTGATACCTCTAGGGGTCTGCAAATGCGACATGGCACTTGAAAACCAATCCAGCAAAATCTGGACTCCAACAAACACATAGCGCTACTTTGCCGTTTGGGCCCATGGGAGGGCTCAGAAGGAGTTTTTTCACCACAAATGAGGTATTGCCGCACTCAGGACAAATTGGGGAACAAAATGGGGTATTCTATTTCTTGTGAAAATAAGAAATTTTATCAAAAATGATATCTTATTGGAAAACATTTCATTTTTTAAATTTCACAGCCCAATTCAAATACGTGCTGTGAAACAAATGTGTGGTCAAAATGGTAACAACAAACATACATGAATTCCTTGAGTGGTGTAGTTTCCAAAATGGGGTCACTTTTCGGGGATTCCTACTGTTTTGGCACCTCAACACCTCCTCAAACCTGGCATGCTGCCTAAAATATATTCTAATAAAAAAGAGGCCTCAAAATGCACTAGGTGCTTCTTTGCTTCTAGGGCTTGTGTTTTAGTCCATGAGCGCACTAGAGGCACATGTGGGACATTTCTAAAAACTGCAGAATCTGGACAATACATATTTAGTAGTGTTTCTCTGGTAAAACCTTCTGTGTAACAGAAAAAAAATGTAATAAAATTGAAATTCAGTAAGAAAAATTAAATTTGCAAATTTAACCTCCACTTTGCTTTAATTCCTGTGAAATTCCTAAAGGGTTAAAAAACTTTCTAAATGCTGTTTTGAATACTTTGAGGGGTCTAGTTTTTAAAATGGGGTGTTTTATTGGCATTTCTAATACATAGGCCCCTCAAAGCCACTTCGGAACTGAACAGGTACCTTAAAAAAAAGGCTTTTGAAATTTTCTTAAAAATATGAGAAATTGCTGTTTATGTTCTAAGCCTTGTAACGTCCGTGAAAAATAAAAAACTGTTCAAAAAAACGATGCCAATCTAAAGTAGACATATGGGAAATGTGAACTAGTAACTATTTTGGGGGGTATAACCGTCTGTTTTACAAGCAGATGCATTTAAATTCAGAAAAATTCTATTTTTTCAAAATTTTCTCTACATTTTGCAATTTTTCACAAATATACACTGAATATATCGACCAAATTTTACCACTACCATGAAGCCCAATGTCTCACGAGAAAACAATCTCAGAATCGCTTGGATAAGTTTAAGCATTCCGACGTTATTACCACATAAAGTGAAATATGTCAGATTTGAAAAATGGGCTCTGAGCCCTAAGGCCAAAACAAGGCTGCGTCCTTAAGGGGTTAATGTAATTAAGACTGAACAAATACCGTACAACATATAAATGGTTAAAAGTTACACAAAGTCGGTTAGCATGTCATTAGGGGTGAGGTGTGTGCAACGTGTCTCATAGAAACAGTGTGACTGACACGGTCAGCAGCTGCAGACTGCTGTATAACCACTTTGTCACACTGTGATTGAATGTAGCTGCTAAACCGACAGTGATAATTAAAATTGCGCTAGCCCCCCCCCCCCCCCCCGACATGTTTCACTGCAAAAAGCAGAGTCCTCAGGGGATAAATCAGAGCTAATAAGGGCTTCTGGTGCCCCCCTGCTTGTTTACATAAAACACTGCGGGGAGGTTGTCCGATGCGGGGCCATCCGCCGGCACTACAGGGTATACCAGGATCCCACTGGTTTCTGCCAGTTCGGAGTTGAAGGCACTGCTGAACATGTGTTTCACCGCCTGGAAGAACGATTAAAAAGTCAAGATCCCATAGAGACGGATCGAAACGTTGCCTGCCTGGGGTGAATAAACACACCACTTTTTTTCACCAATTTCCTTGGAGTGCTGCCTCTTCATTTTTTTGGGATTATATATATATATATATATATATATATATATATATATATATATATATATATATATATATATATATATATACACACATATATATATATATATATATATATATATATATATATATATACACACACACACATGTTTTAATACTTTAAAATATAGCTTTATTTAACTTTATTGAGAAAATAGGTTACCTAAAGGACTTTCTGATCTAAGAAAAAAAAAGAAGATAAATAGCTATCACAGGCAGAAGTGTGGAAAATTAGAGGTGATTTATACACAGTGTAAAATAGACCTGGAAGTCTGACTTCTATAGAGTGTAGCAAATTATCAGTACTGTGTTATTCTAGGTGCATATAATGACATGAAACAGACCGTTTATAACTGCAGAATGAAGCCAGCAAATTGTATAGCTAAAGACCATATCATGGCGCATTCTACGTAATGGAAAAACGGTAGTGATTTTTACCCTGTAATACAGCATGGATTTCCATAATTTAACTGACACTATTGCTATGCAGAAACCAGGCCGGTAACAGTGTAGTGCTCACTCTTTCTCTGGTTACTTACAGTCATTGGTAATGTAATGAGGGTTCCATTTGTATTCCCACAGAACATTATATGCACAATTTACCATATACATCTCATTACCAGGAACATTTGCTCAAAATTCAATAAATGTTTCTCGAAGCTTAAAGGAGATGCCACACAAATTTTATATAAAAGCCTACTTAGTGTGTCTTTAAAATAGGGAAAAACATTTTCATTTTTTTACTGTTGTGTTAGTGATTGCTGTTGCAGATTAAGTAGACTATAGCCCCTGGTCTGTCCTGAAAACTTGGGCCCACCTTCTCCACCGCCACCCTGCTATGCCGTGTCTATAGTCAACACCACATTTCTGTGCGAGCATTGACAAATGGATGTTACCATTCCCTTTGTCAGTGGGCTGTGTCCCTACATACTGAAAGTCTCCAACCATCGCTGACAGTATCACACTGTGTGTGACACCCATGGCCGCGGACCGTCAGGATTACTCACCCTGTGACGGCCGCAACCGTGGATCAGTGAGGGCTGGCCCGCATCTCCTCCTCAGGAGACGCCATCGCTCACTCCTGCTTCACCCTGCTTTGTCCCGTAGGGACCTAAATAATATACCAAAATAGCCCATGATCACCCTGGACTATAAGAAGGGCCCTGCCCCTTCCTTCATTGCCTGAGCATTGTTGTGTTACCCGTGTTAGTCTTTGCAAATGGTCCCTTAGTTTTTTCCAGTTCCCAGTGTTCCCGTTCCTGCTACCTGTAACCTGTAGCCCGTGCTACCTTGTTACTGTGCCGTAAAGAGTTGGAGTAGTGTCGTGCTGTATACTATGCCTTCCGTGTTACACTGTGCCTGGTGTCTGCCTACTGCCAAGGTCTATCCGAGCCTACCATCGCTACTCTCTAAAGTTACCACAGGTACCCTTATTCGAACTATAGACTTTGACTTGGTATCCTGTTGGCCAGCTGCTATCCTGCTATGGCTGTATGGCCCTGTGGGTCCACGCACCCATTGTGACAGTACGCTCAGGCCATGGACCCCGCTGGTCAACCCAAGACCATGTCGACATCTCAAGCCATACAAGCAGATCTGCGAGACCTTCGTTCACGACAGGACCAATTCCTCCTGGCAGTGAATTCCATTGCACAGTGTAATGGCTTCTGCACTGTTCCCCGCTGCTTCCACAGCCTCTGCTCCAGTTCCCGTACCCTCCATTCCCTCATGCTTGTCCCGAGCTCCACTCACCCGATCCGGACGCTCTGCAAGCTCTGTGGTCGTCAGGTAACTGCATCTCTCACCTCCCTCCACCGCTGCCATCCGCGATGTGCAGCTGCAGCCACTAGAGGGCGCACGCGCTGACTCTTCCCTTCTTAAAGGGCCGGCGCGTGCCAAAATCCTAAGACTTCCTATTTAAGGATCCTCCTCCCTCAGATCCTTGCTTGTTCAACCAAGTTATCCCTGTGAGCTTTCCTGTACCCAGTTTTCCTGTTACCTTGCCTTCTACCTTTGTCTGGATTTCCCATTGTGACCTCTGCCTGAACTTGTACTATCCTTGCCTACCGCCTGCCTTGACCTATTGCTATCCATATGACATCTGCTGCCTGTCCTGACTTCTGGCCTATTCATCTGACTGCCTCTAAACCTGCTGTGCCAAGCGTTGCCCTGGGTTACAAGCACCATCTCCCAGACGACACAGAGGATCCACAAACAAACCGGTGAGAACCGTTATACACAGCAGCTATATGCGCAAGCTGCAGCCTCCTCAGCTCCTGTTCCAGTTGACCCTCCTGCTACACCTCCTGTCATCACCAGTGCCGATCCCCGATTCTCGCTACCACTACCACCTCGTTACATAAGAGGAGCCCAAAAATTTTCTAAACTAGACCTGAGTGGGACTTACAAACTAATCCGGATTCGCCGGGGTGATGAATGGAAGACAGCATTTAACACCCGAGATGGGCACTATGAATATCTGGTGATGCCCTTCGGCCTGTGTAACACTCCCACGGTCTTCCAAGAATTTGTCAATGGCATCTTCCAGGATCTCCTCTATGTTTGTGTTATGGTCTATCTCGATGACATCTCAATATTTTCCCCAGACCCGTTGACTCATCAGAGACATGTCTGTCAAGTTCTGCTGCGATTGAGGGAGAATCGCCTGTATGCCAAGCTAGAGAAGTGCATGTTTGAGAGGAATTCTCTACCCTTCCTGGGCTACATAATCTCGGACCAAGGTCTCAAGATGGATCCAGAGAATGCCACAATGCCCTCTGTAGATAATACCACAATGCCCCCTGTAGATAGTGCAACGCAGCCCCCTGTAGATGCCACAGACCCCCTGTAAATTATGCCACATAGACCCCCTGTAGATTATGCCACACAGACCCCCTGTAGATGATACCACACAACCCCCTGTAGATGATGCCACCCCCCTGTAGATGATGCCATACACCCCCTGTAGATGATGCCACACACCCCCTGTAGATGATGCCACACCCTCACTGTAGATGATGCCACACACCCCTCTGTAGATTATGCCACACACAGCCCACCTGTATAGTGCCACACACCTCCCTGTAGATAGTGCCACATACTCCCCCTGTAGGTAGTGCACACATACTCCCCCTGTATATAGTGCCATGTACTCCCTCTGTATATAGTGCCACATACTCTCCCCTGTATATTGTGCCACATACTCCCCCTGTCGATAGCCCTACCCCTCCCTGTAGATAGAGCCAATGTGGCTTCCTCTCTGAGCATCGGCAATGCTCTGACCGGGGGATTCCGCAGCATGAGAAGCACCTGATGTCACTGCCCTTATATGGACAGTGAAGTCATGGGCTTACTATATGAGGTGAATCCTCGGCCAGGCGTTGGCAACGCATTGGCTGGGGATTCCGGCACTCAAGGAGGAGCCCCTGACTTCATTGTCCATATATGGAGAGTGACATCGTTAGTGGCTCCCTCTGAGTGGAATCCCCGGCCAGGTGTCCGCAGTGCCCTGGCCGGTGATTCCTCTGCAGGAGGTGCCCCTAACGTCACTGCCCTTATATGGACAGTGGAGTCATGGGCTACTCCTGGTGTGCCGCAATCCCCAGCCAAAGAGTTGCTGACTTCCTGGTTGGGAATTCCGCTCATAGAGAAAGCCCTGACTTCACTGTACATATAAGCGCAGTGACGTCAGTGGCACCTCCTGCGGCGGAATCCCCGGTTAGTGCATCCGCAACGCTTTGGCCGGGGATTTCGCTCCAGGAGGAGTGAATGGCAGAGCAGTAAGTGGATAGTTTCCTGCTCTGCCATAGTATTCAATTGTATCTGAGTCCTGAGGATGCAGATACAATTAAATGTAGCAGTTGCCGGGACAAGTCCCGGGACAGTAATTTGCCAGGATTGTCTCTGTAAATTCGGGAAAGTCCCGGCAAATTCGGGACATTTGGCAAGTATGTAATCCATGTCTACAAGGCTCAATGCCAGTCAGAGTGCCCCTGTAGATAGTGCCGTCATAATACACCCTGTACATTGTACCCCTCAGAGGCCCCTGTACATAGTGCCACTAACACTGCCGACTTCCTAGAAATAAACGTTGCACAGTCATCTGCTCTCGTTCCCACGCTGTCCTTCAGCGATGCAGGCCTGGTCTCTTCTGACCAGACCTGCTCCAGCAGATCGACGCAGGTAAGGTGATGGCGTCATCTTGTCGCCTGCATTACGCCTAAATGGCAGGGAGGGAATTGCCTCGCCAGCGCTAATCAGACTGCCCAATTGGTTCCGTGTATACATTTAAATGCAGGGGGACCGGTTCTGGATCTCCCGAACCGGCTGTAATTTTAACAGGAGAATGGCTAGATCTCACGCCTGTTCTCTGCACATGGAATGCCTTTGATGTCATTACTGATGTCACAGGGTTCCCTACCAACCGCCCAAATGCAAAAGCAGGGCTTCTCCATTTGGGAACAAAGCTATCAATATGAGCGTCATGTTTAGAGATTTTTGTGACAGGGAAGTGATTATTTCATTTCATGTCGCATTTGAGAATCGGGCTATAATTGTAACAGCTCGATCATACCGAAGACACTGAATGCAGGAGCGCACAGTGCCGTCAAACACTGCACTTAAATTAACGGGCTTCTGGTACAGGGACGAGTCCATTAGCAAGCTACTTTACGTGGCTCATCGGGAAGGGGTTAAACTGATCACTACCTGGTGTCAGAAAAAATATCATACTCCACAGCGGCCACTAGTTGGAGCCACCGCCTAAATTTACAATCCACATACCTGCAATACGAGATTCTCCTTCTGAATGTAGCTCCTCCTCCTGCGGATAGGTTACTGAGCGCTCTCTTCTGGATGAAGCTTCTCTTCCAGCGGATTGGTTACTGGGCACTCTCTTCTGGATGAAGCTCCTCCAGCGATAAAACAGCGGGCCACTTTTCTTTTAAGTTACAGTATATAGTGGTAAGGATTCGGCTGTAACATTACATTTACCCATTGATACGTGGGGTGGGCAAGTGAGTCAGTCATGTGACTATCCTTAAAGGGGAGGTGCTAATAGGTGCGTAGACACTGGCCGCTTATACTCGGCGGATGCTGTCAGTACTATTGATTAACAAAATATGTTCTTTATTTCTGCTATTATATCGTGGACTATTTTTTCCTTTATTGCTTTGGACCCTTTGTTTACCAATTTAAAACCATTAAAAATTGTACAGGTGAAATCAACTAGTGCAGTACAACTAGTGCAGTATTGTCTATACAATAACTTTCAATAACAATGTATTCATAAAGCAGCCGATATGTGCATTGAGGCATTGCTTTTGTTGGTGCACATGGTGAGGAAAAGCCGTGTCAAGGGTAGGAACCTCAATATGTGTTCCATCAATTCCTAATGTGTTCAATGCTTCAAAAAAGTGTCATGTGCTTTATTAACATTTATTTCTGTGATTGTCATTCCCAGATCGCATAAGAAAATGAGATCCTAATCATGTTATTCATTCCCCAGCATAGTTATTAACCTGCTCCATTATTTCACCTCTTCTCCTTTTTAAACCAATGAATTGTCAGAAGGAAAGAAAAAGGATTTCTCAGTAATAATATGCTTGAATTATTTAAACACGGTTTTCTTTTATTACTTTTCAGTAATGATTTATTACCAGACCTATGATGGCAACACAAAACAGTGTATAATATCAATGAGTATGTCCAAAAATATGTACATATACAGTCATGTAAAAAAGCATGTGGACTTTATACTTGATCTATATTCAAATAGTATATAAAGATCATATAATTGTACAAAAAAAAAACTAATAACATTTGACTTTTAAAACTCTTGGCAGCACGTACAGTTACCTTTCTGCCACCAAGGTGTTAGCGCAATGCTACGAAACTGTACGTGGCGGTGATGAAGCAGGTTCAGAAGCTGAGCCCTCGCCATCACCAGCGGGTGTCAGCTGTATATTACAGCTGACACTCTGCTGTAACGGCAGGGACCGGAGCTAGCTGATCATCCAATGTAGAATCAAGGATAGGCACTGGTCTCGGACATACAGATCCGATGAGGTAGGTTATTCCGGTTAACAGATGATTTAAAATTCAGTTTGGAATATGATCCAATCTTTCCGTGATCCACTTTCCATGCACAGTTATTATACCTCCACATTTTCCTATACTGGGAAATGAAAAAAGCGCCATGGATAGTGAAGTACTGCTGAGGATTTCTAGTTCATTTTAATTTATTATACTCGCAATGTAGTTAAAACAAAACAACATGAAAGCTATATCAGCTAGATCATATTTCTCAGCCCAAGTTTCAAACCAATGGCTCAATCTAGGTTTTTATTATTATGCCATACGTAACACAGATTACATATGCTGCCACAATATTAATTCAAATACCAGTAAAGCCCCAAACAGAACTACTACCAAGCAAAATCTGCGCTGCAAAAGCCAAATGGCGCTCCCTGCAGGTGGTGCAGTGAGCGGGTACAGGGGGCTTGGGACTCCTGTTCTAGTGATAAGTGAGGATTACAGCAGTGAAATGTAGTAAATGTCAATTGTGGGATAACCCCTTTATTAATACAGGTAGCTTTCGGCAATATTGATGCTAAAGCGAAGGTCCACCTTCACAATCCCAGTTGTTTTTATATTGCTCCAATGCACCTAAAATAAAAAATGAGGCAGCTTTGCAAATAGTCCTGATTTAAAATAACCTACCATATTGTGTCTACAGCTTCCTAGCAATTTTATGCATCTCCATAGTGACAGACAATGAACAAAGAAACCCAGGACCAGACTACACAGTTTGTTTTTTTGGTCTATTACCTTGGGTAAGAAGGTTTGTTTTTTGTCTGTTAAATGGTAGGAAATTCTGTCCATGGATAAGAAAGGCAGCCATGTTTTTCTAATCTTACACAGTTCCTTTAATGTTGGATTGACATTATCGGAGTTGGTTGCTTTATAAATAGTTTTAACAAATGTGTGAGAAATAGAAAACTCACCCCCCCCCCCCCGGCGGCCGCAGCCATGGATCTGTGAGTGCTGGCTCGCATCTCCTTCCCAGGAGACGCCAGCACTCACTTCCGCTCCGGTCCGCTGTGTCCCGTACGCTCGTGCCCGGCCTTAAAGGGGCAGCGCGCATACATGGGATTCATCATCATCAATTAGCCCATGATTCCCCTGGACTATAAGAAGGGCCCTGCCCTTTGCTAATTGCCTGAGCGTTGTTAGTATTCCCATGTCAGTCTTGCAAATGGTCCTGTTATGGCAGGAAGGAAGTGAAGGGAACAAGTGAGCCCTAATCTACCCACCGCCCTGTCCCTGCCTACTTGCAACGACCCGCCCTAGGCGACGGGGTACAACTTGGCGGCGGTCCCTACGCTGACTAAGTGCAAAGGGATACCAACAGGGGACAAGCAAGGGAAGGGGCAGTAGCCCACGGAACACCGTGAGGAAACGGAGGGGTGAACGAGCCAGTCAGGATCAGGATGTAGTGGAGTATACCAACGCAGAGCATGGAGCAGGAAGCAAGCCAGGGGCAGAGCGAAGCAGGATAAGCGGGAACTGAAGCAAGGCAGAAGCACGGCAGAAGCAGGCTGGAGCAAGGCAGCAGTGGGGCCAGGAATCCAAGAAGAATAACAAGCAATGAGGAAGAGAAAACGGCAGGTATAAATGGACAGGGGGCGGAGCTAACTCCGACTGACCAGGCCGCGATAGGCTCTCCCACTCCTGAGCCTGCCACCCTGATTGGTGGGAGCCGGTGTCAGTCTAAGAGGTCTGGCCTCAGGTGTCGACTGATTAATCCTGGGAGTATCCACAGACGTAGTGCCTGGCAGATCCTTTACAGTACTCCCCCTTTTATGAGGGGCCACCGGACCCTTACTAAGAGGACCCGGTTTAGTGGGGAAGAGAAGGTGGAACCTCCTGACCAATACCCCAGCGTGAACATCTCGAGCAGGTACCCAAGTCCTCTCCTCCGGCCCGTATCCTCTGCAATGGACCAGGTACTGGAGGGAGCCCTGGATCATCCTACTGTCCACAATCTTGGCCACCTCGAATTCCACCCCCTCAGGGGTGAGAACGGGAACAGGAGGTTTCCTCGAGGGGGACCAGGACGGGGAGCAGACGTCGTGTATGCGAAAGGATGGGGGCAGCTCCAGACGGAAGGATACAGGGTTGAGGACTTCAATGACCTTATAAGGCCCAATAAATCGGGGAGCAAACTTCCTGGACGGGACCTTAAGGCGCAAGTTCCTAGACGACAACCACACCAGATCCCCGACGACAAACCGGGGGTTAGCAGAACGTCTTCTATCAGCCTGAATCTTTTGTACGCTCTGGGACGCCTCTAGGTTCTTCTGAACTTGGGCCCAGACTGTGCACAGTTCCCGATGAACGTCCTCTACCTCGGGATTATTGGAACAACCAGGAGAAACGGAGGAGAACCTTGGATTAATTCCGAAATTACAGAAAAACGGGGAGACCCCTGACGAGTTACTGACCCGGTTATTCAGGGAAAATTCGGCGAGGGGAAGGAATGAGACCCAATCAAATTGACAGTCAGAGATGAAACACCTTAAATATTGTTCCAGGGATTGATTAGTCCTTTCCGTTTGGCCATTAGTTTCGGGATGGAAGGCGGAGGAGAAGGACAGATCAATCTCCAACTTTTTACAAAAAGCTCTCCAAAATAAGGAAACAAATTGTACCCCTCTGTCAGAAACGATATTGACTGGGGCCCCATGGAGACGCAAAATGTGTTTAACAAACAAAGAAGCTAACGTCTTGGCGTTAGGTAGTTTCTTAAGGGGCACAAAGTGGCACATCTTGCTGAAGCGGTCTACTACCACCCACACCAACGACTTGCCCTGAGATGGAGGCAAATCGGTGATAAAATCCATGGAGATATGGGTCCAAGGTCTCTGGGGAATGGGCAAAGAACGTAGTAAGCCCGCAGGTCGGGACCTAGGGGTCTTGGACCTAGCACAAACCTCACAAGCGGAGACGTAAGCCCTAACGTCTTTAGGCAACCCAGGCCACCAATAGTTTCTGGTAATGAGGTGTTTGGTACCCAAGATGCCAGGATGACCAGATAGTGCGGAGTCATGGTTTTCCCTGAGTACCCTTAGCCGGTATTGCAGGGGACAAACAGCTTGTCCCCAGGGAGGTTCCCGGGAGCTGAACCTTGATCAGCCGCAATGTCAGAGGCTAAATCAGAATCAGTGGCAGAAACGATTATACCAGGGGGTAAAATACAAGCAGGATCCTCCTCAGAAGGAGGATTGGCCATGAAACTACGTGACAGTGCATCAGCCTTAATATTTTTGGACCCAGCCCTATAGGTAACCAAGAAGTTAAATCTGGTAAAGAATAGCGCCCATCGAGCTTGTCTAGGATTAAGCCTCCGGGCAGATTCTAGGAAAACCAGATTCTTGTGGTCAGTAAGGACCGTTACCTGGTGTCTGGCCCCCTCCAGGAAGTGACGCCACTCTTCAAAAGCCCATTTAATGGCTAAAAGTTCGCGGTTGCCAATATCATAGTTACTCTCCGTGGGCGAAAACTTCCTAGAGAAGTAAGCACAGGGGCTGAGATGGGTGAGGGAGCTGGTACCCTGGGACAAGACGGCCCCCACTCCCACCTCGGACGCGTCAACCTCCACAATAAATGGCTCCCTTTGGTTGGGCTGAACCAGCATGGGGGCCGAGATAAAGCACTTCTTGAGGGTCTCAAAAGCCTGGACAGCCTCAGGAGGCCAGTGGAGGACATCAGCACCCTTGCGAGTGAGGTCCGTAAGAGGCTTAGCGACGACCGAGAAGTTGGCAATAAATCTCCTGTAATAGTTAGCGAACCCCAAAAAAACACGGTAGCGCCTTCAGGGAGGCAGGTTGGACCCATTCCGCCACAGCCTGAACCTTGGCAGGGTCCATGCGGAATTCATGAGGAGTGAGGATTTGACCCAAAAATGGTATCTCCTGTACCCCAAACACACATTTTTCGGTTTTCGCAAACAGATTATTTTCCCGGAGGACCTGGAGGACCTTCCTGACATGCTCCACGTGGGAGGTCCAGTCCTTGGAAAACACCAGTATGTCATCAAGGTACACTACAAGAAAATTTCCCAGGTAATCTCTCAGAATTTCATTAATAAAATTCTGGAAGACGGCAGGGGCATTACACAACCCAAAGGGCATGACCAGGTATTCGAAATGACCTTCGGGCGTGTTGAACGCAGTCTTCCACTCATCCCCGTCTTTGATGCGGATAAGGTTATATGCCCCCCGTAGATCGAACTTAGAGAACCATTGGGCCCCCTGAACCTGATTAAAAAGATCCGGAATCAAAGGAAGGGGATACTGGTTCCTTACTGTGACCTTATTCAAGTTCCGATAGTCAATGCACGGCCTAAGACCACCATCCTTCTTCCCCACGAAGAAGAAGCCAGCACCTACAGGAGAAGTCGAGGGGCGAATGAAACCCTTGGCCAGGCATTCTTGGATATACTCCCTCATAGCTTCACGTTCAGGACATGAAAGATTAAATATCCTACCCTTAGGAAGCTTAGCACCAGGTACCAAATCGATGGTGCAATCGTAATCTCTATGAGGGGGCAACACCTCGGAGGCCTCCTTAGAAAACACATCAGCGAAGTCCTGAACAAACTCAGGTAGCGTGTTTACCTCCTCACGGGGAGAAATAGAGTTAACCGAAAGACATGACGTCAAGCATTCATTACCCCATTTGGTGAGATCCCCAGTATTCCAATCAAACGTGGGATTATGCAGCTGCAACCAGGGAAGACCTAATACCAGATTGGACGATAATCCCTGCATCACCAGTACAGAGCACTGCTCCAAATGCATGGAGCCAACAAGGAGTTCAAAAACAGGAGTATGCTGAGTAAAATAACCATTAGCAAGAGGAGTGGAGTCGATACCCACTACCGGGACAGGATAAGGCAAATCAATAAAAGGCATTTTTAGAGACATAGCAAATTCCACAGACATGATATTAGCAGATGAGCCAGAATCCACGAAGGCACTGCCAGTGGCAGACCGGCCAGCAAACGAGACCTGAAAGGGAAGCAAAATTTTATTGCGTTTCATATTAACGGGAAATACGTGTGCGCCCAAGTGACCTCCCCGATGATCACTTAGGCGCGGAAGTTTTCCGGCTGCTTATTCTTGCGCCTGGGACAGGTGTTCAGTAGATGCTTGTCACCCCCACAATAGAAGCAGAGACCATTCTTCCTGCGGAACTCTCTACGTTGTCGAGGGGACATGGAGGCCCCGAGTTGCATAGGTACCTCCGAGTCTTCCGTGGAAGAGCGAGGAGACGGGACCTCGGGGGCAATCGCAGGGAAGTCAGAGGGGAAAACATTGAAACGTTCAAGCTGACGTTCCCTGAGACGTCGGTCAAGTCGTACTGCTAGGGCGATAACCTGGTCTAGGGAGTCAGAAGAGGGGTAGCTAACAAGCAGATCCTTCAGGGCGTCAGATAATCCTAACCTAAACTGGCACCTTAGGGCCGGGTCGTTCCACCGAGAAGCTACGCATCACTTTCTAAAATCAGAACAGTATTCCTCAACAGGTCTCCTACCCTGACGTAAGGTCACCAGCTGACTCTCGGCTAAGGCAGTCCTGTCAGTCTCGTCGTAAATGAGTCCGAGGGCAGAGAAAAAACGATCGACGGAGGAAAGTTCAGGGGCGTCAGGAGCCAAGGAGAAGGCCCACTCTTGGGGCCCTTCCTGGAGTCGGGATATAATGATACCCACCCGCTGGTTCTCGGAACCTGAGGAGTGAGGTTTTAGACGGAAGTAAAGTCTGCAACTCTCCCGGAAGGAGAGAAAAGTCTTACGGTCCCCTGAGAACCGGTCAGGTAACTTGAGGTCGGGTTCTAGAGGTGAGGTGAGGGGTACCACTATGGCAGCGTCAGACTGGTTGACCCTCTGAGCCAGGGCCTGGACCTGTAGGGAGAGGCCCTGCATCTGCTGGGTCAGGGTCTCAAGGGGGTCCATGATAGCGTCAGCGTAGGAGAAATGGTAGACTAGGTATGGGCTTGTTATTATGTTATGGCAGGAAGGAGGTGAAGGGAACAAGTGAGCCCTAATCTACCCACCGCCCTGTCCCTGCCTACTTGCAACGACCCGCCCTAGGCGACGGGGTACAACTTGGCGGCGGTCCCTACGCTGACTAAGTGCAAAGGGATACCAACAGGGGACAAGCAAGGGAAGGGGCAGTAGCCCACGGAACACCGTGAGGAAACGGAGGGGTGAACGAGCCAGTCAGGATCAGGATGTAGTGGAGTATACCAACGCAGAGCACGGAGCAGGAAGCAAGCCAGGGGCAGAGCGAAGCAGGATAAGCGGGAACTGAAGCAAGGCAGAAGCACGGCAGAAGCAGGCTGGAGGAAGGCAGCAGTGGGGCCAGGAATCCAAGAAGAATAACAAGCAATGAGGAAGAGAAAACGGCAGGTATAAATGGACAGGGGGCGGAGCTAACTCCGACTGACCAGGCCGCGATAGGCTCTCCCACTCCTGAGCCTGCCACCCTGATTGGTGGGAGCCGGTGTCAGTCTAAGAGGTCTGGCCTCAGGTGTCGACTGATTAATCCTGGGAGTATCCACAGACGTAGTGCCTGGCAGATCCTTTACAGGTCCCTTAGTGTTATCCTGTTCCAGTTGTTTCCCGTGCCCTGCTACCTGTATCCTGTATCCCGTGCTGTGTCCTTGGTACTGAGCCTGTTAGTGTTGGAGTCGAGTCCTACTGCACCTGCTGTCTTCTGCCACATCCCATGTCTTCTGCCATGTCCAGTGTCATCTATCACATCCAGTGTCATCCACCACGTCTGGCGCAACCTGCTGCACCCATCTCCATCCGTGCTAAAGCCTCGGACACTGTCTGGACTATTCAGGTACCCTAGTGCGGGACTTTGAATTGCTTGGGTGCTCTGTTGTTTGGCCAGCTGCCTCCCCACTATGGCGGTGCGGCCTAGTGGGTCCACATACCTATAGACTGTGACAACTTGCTAATATATCTTTAGGCCTCATGCACACGACCATATATCTGCGGCCGCAATTTATCCGCATTTTTTATTATAAATTGCGGATTTATTATTTTCTGTGGCTCCATGCACACGACCGTTATTTAAACGGATTGGTTTAGGGGGCCGCAAATGCCGATCACAAAAACTTAGGACAAGTCATGTTACAGTCTGCAATTGTGGATATACCAACTGGTGAATTGTGGATCCGTGAGTCCAGATGACACACGGATGCGCAACAAGGGGTGTTTTTGCGGTCTGATGCTATGGACCCATGGATTTCTGGAGCGCAAAACCAATGCGGTCGTGTGCCTTATTAGAAGTTCCTTGCTGTTTTCTTACTGAAAAATGCCACGCCCCCTTGTTAAAGCAAACCTTCTGCCTCAAAAGTGCGCCGCTCCTGCCAATGGAGGGTCATGTGACCCGCAAAGTCCATCAGTAAACTCGCGCTACCTTTCCTGGACATCCAGGAAACTAGCTAATATACTGTACTAATGCCGTCCATGGAATTAGCGCATTCACAGTGTGTCCAAGGTTGCACAATTCATATGTAAATATTTCAATAAATTCACATTTAAATAAACATCATTTACATTTTCCCCTCAGCAGGCCACTGGTAGACGTAGGTACATAAATATACTGTATATATATATATATATATATATATATATATATATATATATATATATATTCTGTATATATGTTCTTTATTGAAGCCAGCTTCGGCCTTTAATGTGACAGATGTGTACAGATAAGCAATCTTCTTTAAACTGCTTTCATGGCAAAAATGATCCAGCACAAAAGTGATATCACATCTTTCTCACTGCAAATTATAGTCTTTTCCTCTATAAACGTTTCATTTTTTTTCTCAAGCAACACGTAAATCTCTTTGATTTTTAACCAAATAACAGTCTGGACTAATATACCAGGACTTGGATAAGGCTTTGGAAGACAGAGCGGCAGGCAGGGACTTCTTCATCCTCACCTAGATTGTGCTGAGGTTTATATATTAGTCAGAATATTAGTCTTCCGGCGTGTTTATTTGCTCTACTACGGCTGCCATGCCCCCTCTGTAGTGACACAATTACTTGCTACACTAAATGTCATTGCCTATGGGACTTTTTAAAGCACAAGATCTATTGCAGGTGACTTACAGGAGCTTTGTCTGCATCGAGGATAACATTTACTTCTTGCACATGGATGACTAACTCCAGAATATGTTTTCTCTTAATGATTTTAGTCATCCTCTCTGCCAAACTGCGCGATTTGAGCATAATGTATAACGCTGCATGTGTATTGTACTGGTTTTATCTCCAAGTTAATGGACTCAAAGCAGGTCAAGTCATTTTTGAAATATTTTTAAGAGTTTTTCAGCGATAAACCCCGATGGCATATACATGGTCATGGCACTTTGTGTATTGGTGCAGCACCTTCATTCTAGGCATAGTAGGGTAGTAGGGGGTCTCAGTGGTTAGTTCCTTACTGTTCAGACTTTGGTGACATGTCTAGTTGTATATGTCATATGTATTTATGGTGAGAACCCCCCTTAAATAGCAAATGTGGCTACTTATGCTGAGATTTTAGAGAGTGGATAAATCACAACATAACAAACAGGTTTACTATCCAGGAGTTAGGGAATACTGGGTGTAAACCCTGTGAGATTATATTAATATTTCTAATAGATCTTGTACTATACGATTATCATGGCAGATGTAATATCCGTGGCTGCGGGCTGTCAGCTCCGTTCTCCCCCTGCCAGCCTCAGCCACGAGTCGGCAAGCGCTGGCCCCAGCCTCCTCCTCAGGAGAAGCTCAAGTCTACACACCACATACGGATCCCGTAGGGTGTGCCCGCTCTTAAAGGGGCAGCGCGCGCACCGGGCCTCGTTCATGACCCTTGACCCGTGAGTACTCTGGACTATAAGAGGGGTCCAGCCCCCTAGTTCTTTGCCTGAGCTTTGTTGTGTATTCTTAGTCTGTCTTGCATATGGCCTCCTAGCGTTTCCTACTCCCAGTGTTCCTGTTTCCTATACTTGTATCCTGATCTAGTGCCATGCTGTGCTTTATACCACACCTGTCCTGCTTCTCCACGCCGACGTTCACCTGCTGCCAAGTTCCTGCCAAGACTGCGTTGCCACTGTACGAGCTGCCACAGGTACCTATACGAACTATAGACATTGACCTGCGTCCTGCTGGCCAGCTGCCTTATCACCAAGACGGTACGGCCCAGTGGGTCCACGAACCCAACGTGACAGCAGAACTATTGGAGAATGCATTTACATGATGAGGTATTGTGATTGTGTACAGGTTATCTTTTACAATGTTCTGGGAGTACTGAATGAGCCTGTAATAGAAAACTTGCTAATATATTCTTAGGCCTCATGCACACGACCGTATTTCTGCGGCCGCAATTTCTGCACATTTTTTATGATAAATTGCGGATTTATTCATTTCTATGGCCCGATGCATACGACCGTTATTTACATGAATTGGTGTGGGGGCCGCAAATACCAACAAAAACTCAGGACAAGTCAAGTTACAGTCCACAATTGCGGATTCACCTTTACCCCCTTGCTGCTTACATTTACGGGACTTGGCGCTGTGGGGGAACAGAGAAAAATGTTTAATACCTGTCAGTTGGTAACAGGCTTCAATTATTAATTAATTTAGATTCAGGAAAATACAATTAAATGCTCTTCAGGGTATATTCACGCAGCCCGGTTACGCTGTGGATTTGTCGTAACGGATTAACGTGTGAAAAATCTCCAGTGTTTACAATAGCAGCAAAATGGATGAGATTTCAACAAATCTCATCCCTCATGCTGTGGCTGCAATCTGCACATAATTTGTTCCAAAATTTAGCTGCGATGCAACTTCAGAATCCGCAGCATGTCAATTTATACTGCGTAGTCTAAGCCCAAGGTGCTGCGTTTTTTTTCCCTATAGACTTATATAGGGACATAAAATCTGCGAGTCATATTTGGTTGCAATTTTTTTGCCGCAATTGTGCATCGATCCCGCAGTTAAAACCGCAGTAAATCCGCAAATACATATTGTTTTCTGCAATTAATGCTTCACACTAATTCTGCAGGTAAAACTGCTGTGGAAAAACCGCAATGATATTCATAGCTACATTGCGTTTCCGCAGTAACATGTGCAGCAAAAAAGCAAAAAACCGCACTATTTGCTGCCAGATTCTCTGAATGAGATTCTGCTGTGTTTTTTTCTGCCGCACATCCGACCTATGGGAACATAAGTCCTGATCTTTAAAAAAAAGAAAACATCAATATACGTATTTGCCACAGTTTCCCCCTCTGGATTCTATGAATCCTTCAGTATTCATTAGTTTTACCTGCAAAAAGGTAAAAGGGAATTGAATGACATAGCAATATGTATCCTCATCCTCATGGTGTCATTCAGGGTATGTTCACATGCTGTGTTTTCAGGCGTATTTCAGGGCATAAAACGACTCAAAATATACCTGAAAAAACGGTAGCTGAATTCCTACAAACATCTGCTCATTGAAATCAATGGGAAAAACGGCGTTATGTTGAGACGGGGCAATTTTTTACCCTGCTGTTTTAAAAAAAGGCTCGTAAAAAACGCCCCGCAAAAAGAAGGAGCATGCCTCTTTTTGAGCTGTTTTTGAGCTGTTTTTGAAACTGTTTTTAATTGTGTCACTGGAAAAACATCTCCAAAAAAGTCTAGAAAAAACGCCTCAAAAAACATTCTCAGCTTCAAAAACGTCTGAAAACAGCTCCGTAATTTTCAGCCGTTTTTGACTTTGCGTGTGAACATACCCTTAGTGTTATTCTTCAAACATCAGTCAGCAGCAGCCACACAGTATGCAGAATATCGTGGTAAGGAGCCCTGATACCAGGTGTGTACCAGTAAGGGTGCTGTCACGTGTGGCGTATTTGCCATTATTTCCTAAAACTGTACCATGTCCAAAGGGAAAAATATCCTGCAACTCAGACAGATTTCTCAATTTCGTACGTTGCAGAATATTTGTCCCATAAGCTTGCATTGTAAAGTTTTCCGCAGCGTATTTTTAGATATTTTTAAAATAAAAGCCAAATACGTCAAATTCAATAAAAATAATGAATTCAGCTGGAAAATAATAAAAACAAGAACATAAAAGTTTTGTTGCGTTGAGTTTTATAAGGACTGTGATGATAATAATTACAGCATTTATTTTAACGATAATTTGCCTACTTTAATGACACAGCTCCAGAACCTTTGCCGTCATTACAGGCAGGAGCTCAGGAGAGCGGGCAACCAGGCACCCTAGCCCAGTATAATGAGATGGGGTCAATTCTGCTGAAAAAAATCTAATATAATTGCAGGGATAATGACAGCAATCTGGGAAGGACTCTCAGCCATCAGAATAATGTGGCTTTGTGGTTTTCTTTACTTCTTTTGTGTACAACACACATCTTCCAAGGACAATTTCACCATACGTTTTAGATAAATTTTAACTCGTACAAGAAACTGGTCAGTGATATGTGATATGTACTTGTGTGTATATGATCCTTGTGTAGGTGACTTCATTCACCTTTTGTACATTGCAGCAGAGTAGACAATGTTATATGACTTCATCTCAAATCTCTGGAAAATATATACCTGTAAGCGTGAGTCCGCACGTAGCTTAAATACTGCGGCTTTTCCGCAGCATAATACAGTAGCAGAAGAGAGGATGAGATTTGAACAAATCTCATCCACACGCTGCGTAAATGATAAGCGAAAAAAACGCTCAGAAATTGACCTGTGGTGCGTTTATTTAATCCGCATCATGTCAATTGTGTATGTGCAATAACTGCTTTTGAAATTCAATGGGAAGGTAAGACCCACAACATATGTTGTGATTTTTGCGGCTGAAATGCTGCGATTTCGCAGCAAAAATCGCAACTCAGAAAAGAAAAAAAGGTATACTTACCCAGAATTCCATGCTTCTTCGCCAAAGCCAGCCTCCTGGACTGAAGTTACGTCCTATGTGATTGGATGCAGGGGTCACATGGTATTAAAAGTCATCCCAGTAGGCCGGTGTGCAGGATGTCACAGGGTAAGTAGGCATGTTTTTTTTTCCCTTTTCTGTTTTCCGCAGCGGACATTCTGGCTGAAAAACTGCGCCACAATTTGGTGCGGTTTTTCATCCGGAACTCCCTGCAGGCCGCCAGGGCGGATGCGCTATGTACCTTTACACAGCGTATCTGCCCTGTGTGAACATAGCCTTAATGTTTACTTTAACTATATGATGCCCTATGGCTACAGGGCAAAAAATATCATTCAAATTCCAAGCTTACTTTCCAACCACTGAATTTATTTTAAACTCCGTTTTATGAATAGTGTCTGTCAGCAACATACATGCTGGTATACCATAGGGTGGGGCGATCCTAAATAATAGCTAAAAGAGCTGCCTGGGGAGAAGCTAACCTTTGTAGTGTATGTATGATACATTAAGTCATTGCAGATGGACTGTCATGGGCATACGTGTCATTGATTCTATTATATTTTTTTCCAATGTTGTGCATATTTCCCTATATAATCGGGGTACCAACTAATTTCTTGTACACTTCACGAAGAAAAAATGTAGCTGATATAGGCCAAAAAGTAGAAGGGGAAGTGTAGTGACTAAAGGTGTCACTTTGCATTTTTTATCTGGTGTGCATATAATTTGGAATAAATAGCCACTATGTCATTTGCGGCCAGGCTGATGTATGCAAGCCATATTTGCATCCTCCAAGGAGGTGAACAATGCATTTTCCCAATGCTCAAATAGGGCCCTGACCACATTATGATCATAACAGCAAAATCAGTGAAGTCACAGGGAATATGACAGCAATTATGGCCAATCATGTTTTAATTCATGTCAAAATGTCTTTATCTGTAATAAAATGAAATAATTATAACTATCTTGTAATTCCCATTGTCAGAAACGTCAGTGGTCTTCTTTTTAAGTAGCTTAATTAAGCCCTATTTTGTGTTTTTTTTTTTAAGATTCATAGACTTAAAATATGAAAGGCCTGGGGGAGGGGCAGGGGATAAGGAATTGTGAAATGTGCTCATGTGGGCCATACTTTATGAGATATTATGTAATTTCAATGTAACACAAACTTTATTTTATCTTTTACAAATAGGGATGATGATCTAGAAGCTTATAGATACTGTCATGTACGAAGCCCCAATATGGTGTAAAATGTATAAATCTAGACGTAGACACATATGTTTAAACCCCACACAGGTAAATCCTGTGAAATGCTACATATAAGGCACCATTCACATCACATTTGTGACATACAGCTAGATATGCTTATTTTTCCTCCCAAAAAATGTATACTCACCTATATGTAAAACGTATGCCATACAGCTGAAAATGTCTACTCCCTGACTTTCATTTCAAGAAAAATCCTGCACCACAGCCTATGTTCTTCTGTGGTATTAAATAGCATAATATACACTTTTCAGTGCTGTCAAAATGCAGTATTTAGATATTAACCTATCAAAAACATATGCCAAAAAGAGACTATTGGCATACATTTAATCACAGACAGGCGAGCAGATGGATACCAGTTCCACTGGGTTGTTAACGGATTTGGATTGGGGCTATACTGGGGAACGGTGTCTCAGGATTTATCCGTTCTTTACCTTGAAAACCCCTTACAAAGTTATGGACCTTCCTGGCAGGATTCACCAGGTTGCTTCCCCGGTTTAGTATCCATTGACCTGCGGCAGACTGGAATTCCAAGGCATGGTACCAGGACATCAGGCAAAAGCGAAGTTGTACAAAACCGAGGTCAGGACTGGGCAAGTACTTCTAACAGAGGAAAAAAGGCATGTGGGGGGAAGCAACCTTGCTGCTCAGCCACGGAAGTTATGTCAGAGGCAGGTGAATGTACACAGGGATGCTCAGCCACAGTATAAACAAACTTGAGTTAGGAAATGCTGGCCTATAAAAAAGGTTGAGCGCAGCTATAGGGAAATGGCAGCGATGGTGTCGTGTAGCATATACTAGTGTCGTGGAAATCCATCGCTCAAAATATATTAGACTGAAATTTATACGAGTCCCAACAGACTCTCAAGGCCAGACTCCATTAGTCAGTATCCTAATTAGGATATTTCACCGATATATATCGAGAGAGGAGAAGAAAACACACAGACACGCTGAAATGTTCAAAATGCTCCTCTGAAGGATTTATTACCAAACTCAAACTGTTAAACTGAAATTCAGAAGGGGTGTAGGCTTGAGGTAAACCAATCAGAGACAATGTAACAATATTTGTTATAAAGTAAAAAGCATACAATAAAATACATCATTATAATTCTTCACACATTATGTTTACAAGTGTCTTATCTCTCTCTTCAATAAAATAAGGAAGGAAAAGGGGACCACCGGCGCTGCTATAAAGGATGTCAGGGCAAGAGATGATAAATAATGTTTATTGAAGGAGGCTACGCGTTTCGACGCCGGACCGGCGTCTTCATCAGGCCAATACAGGCCAATGTTGATTGTATTGGCCTGATGAAGACGCCGGTCCGGCGTCGAAATGCGTAGCCTCCTTCAATAAACATTATTTATCATCTCTTGCCCTGACATCCTTTATAGTAGCGCCGGTGGTCCCCTTTTCCTTCCTTATTTTATTGATCCATTTTGACAGCAAAATCATTTTGCATGTGTACGGACCTGGCAGCAGCTTTTTGGCTTTTGAGATACTTAACGGTATCCACTACCCAAGGTGAGCAATTTTCTTACAATAGATTGCTCTTTGTACTCCCTCGCTTTTATTGCACTATGTGGCGCCGTGTATCTCTTTTTCTTCTCCCTTAGTTATCTCTCTCTTGGACAGAATATTCTCGTGGAGATGGGGGAGACCTTCCCTCACACATACTTGCCATCCTCCCATCTCACTCCCTGTCCATCTTCGCATGGGAACCAAGGTCAAAGATAAAACATACGAAATCAACATTACTTGTATTAAAGGAACAATGACTTTTCTATTCACTACAAAAGAACCAAGATGGGAACTCCAGACAAGATGGCTGCTGCACGAAACTAAATCATTTAAACATTATCATCACTTTCACATATTACATATCTTAGTAATTCGGCATCCTGCTTGATAATTCACAATGTAATTTCATACAGAGAATATAAGCAAATAAATCATCCTTCACAAACCTCCCTTTTTCTCATATTAAATTACAGAAATTATATATTATGATTATGAAACTCAAACAATATATCAATAGGGCCACAACTAATATGATGCCATCACCAATGTCCGGTTAGGGCATGGGGTCCCACCAGTGTATTGACAAGTCATGTACATGATCGTCCTCTTCTTCTCCTGTCTTCTGCACTTGATACTGCTGATGGATTCACTCAGGTCTTTGGTCTTTACTTGGAACTTTGCTGATGTCATCAGGACTTGATTTGGTCCTTTTCATCTGTCAGACACCGTCTCTTTTAGTTTACGTCACCGGGCTATACACAACACCTCATGCTGTGAGCCTGGTGTGAGATCCCACGTAGGCGGATTAGTGGAGTGTTATTGTGACGCCACAAACCCTCCGCTAATCTGTCTTCTTCCTCCGGTAAGTTACTTGTCTGGGCGGCTGCTTGGAATTGTGACACTGCCGTCAGTTCATGATAAACGCGTTGTACTGGCTCCGGCTGCGCCTGCCGCACCTCAGTAATGGAGTTCATTGTATTAAAAATCTTTTAGTTCACTTGCTGGGGAACCCCAACCCTTGTCAATTGTTACTAATCTGGTGATAACATCTACGTACTATAAAAGTTGTTCTAAGTACATACAATAACAATGTCAGGTCCTTAAACTAAATCAAACAAACTGTAAAGGATCTGCCAGGCACAGCTTCGGGGTTAACTCCCATAATTAATCAGTCAGCACCTGAATCTACATCCCTGAGACTGACTCCAGCTTCCACCACTTAGGCTGGCAGGCTTAGGAGTGGGAGAGCCTATCGCAACCTGGCCAGACTCAGCTAGCTCCCGCCCTCGGTCTATTTAAGCCTGCCCTTCCTGTCCCTCGGTGCTTGTGATTCTTTTCGTGTGGTTTCCTGGCCCAGCTACAGCTCCTTCTATTTTGATCCTGCTCCATACAGACCCTGGCTTACTGACTACTCTTCTGCTCTGCGTTTGGTACCTCGCACACTCCTGGCTTGACTCGGCTCGTTCACCACTCTGGTTGCTCACGGTGTTGCCGTGGGCAACTGCCCCTTTTCGCTTGCTTGTATTCCCTTGTATGTTTGTCGTGTTTGTCATGCACTTACTGAGCGCAGGGACCAACGCCCAGTTGTACCCCGTCGCCTAGGGCGGGTCGTTGCAAGTAGGCAGGGACAGAGTGGCGGGTAGACTAGGGCTCACTTGTCCGTTTCCCTACCCCCATCATTAAACAAACACCTTTTATATAAGAAAAACTTCTCTGTTCCAATGGACAGGGCACCTAGAAGATGTGTAATTATTGGGTACATTTCATTTGCACTTGGTGTCACACTTTCCAGCAGGATTTGTACCTTGATCTGAGCTGATTGCCTGGAACATTTCCAGCTCACCAAAATATACACAGATTCCACATGTTTATCTGACAAATGTCGCAAACCAATTTTTCTTACTCTAATTTGTATTGCATGGGAAGGCCTCTCAAGGTCTGTTCTCTTTGTGGGAGGCGGGTATGATAAGGTTGGCACCGGTCTGCCAGGACTGTTCTGTAGGCAAATCAAACAGCTCTAACAGAATTTAGCAGCAACAGCTGTAAAGCCTGGGACATACCAATTAGATCTTACCAAATCAATCCTTGCAGTCTTGGGGCATATGTGAGGTCATACACCATCAATGCAAAAGCCATCAAGAGTGCCTTGGGTCTTACTGGTTCACGTTCCCTTATCCGTCCACATTCTGTTAGAATCTGGTTCTCACACCTTCCACTCCCAGTTGGACTCTTCCTGTGGAGAACAAGCTTTTTCATTGTATAAACATTAATTGATCTTAATCAAATAATTAATTTGAAGAAAAACATTAACAAATAACATCTTTACATCAAACGTTCACATTGAGCAAAAACTAGAAATGATACATGCAAACTCATTTTTCTTCTTTTTATATATATATATATATATATATATATATATATATATATATATATATATACACACACACACACACAAGCACTGCACAGAATTTTCCTTTCACAATAACAACGACAAAAAACAAATATCTAAAAATGTTTTCAAATGGGAATATTCCACTTCTGTACCTTTTATCTGACGCATGACTCTAATAGTCCAATGCTAAGGCTGGTCCAGAACTTTACAAGAAACTTAACTTCAGTATTTAATATTCCCACAACACTTCTTAAATACAATTATTAAACAAACTAACTTTGGAATAACATCTAGAGAACTGCTGATATCTTATTGTACAAACATCAGGTCAATACTTGGGATAACATTGTTCCCCTGTCACTTACACACAACGTCTGCAGTGGGGAAAATACAGGCCGGGCTTCAGGCCCCCCCTGAGAACAGGTCTACACACACGAGCACAATGTCATACACTTCTACCTCGGGTAGTTGTATGTTCTGCAGTCGCTGGGACTGTTAATCTGGCCGGGCTGCACTTTTCACAGGTACCTTTTCTGTTTTACCTATGTCATGCCGTGCGCACATCATGCCGGCTGCTACAAACCTAGTGGTGGCATTATTGTATCCAGGGACAAGCCAATTTACTGACACCTGGCTGCATATACCCTTGTTGTCAGTTCTGTTTTCTCTTGCTCTCTCAATTGGCTTACCCGATGATCCAATAAAGTTCCTACTACCAATGGGCCCATAATTGTGGGCGATGCCAAAAGCGTACCTAGAGTCAGTGTAAGTGTTGGCCGTCTTACCTTCTGCCAGGTTACAAGCCTCATCGAGCACCTCCAGCTCCGCTCCTTGAGATGAACAAGAAGGTGAGAGTGGTTTCTGGGTAATTTACCTTGTGCCTCGTATCCTGTTCTACACATGCTGTATATGATAAAGTATGTCTACATTACAAATTTACATTGGAAACCCATGTCACATATAGATAGAACATTTCAAAAGGGTGGAGTTTTATTGTTCCACATTCATCTGATAATCCAGAACACTTGTAAATCCCACCCACCAGGTCCTGTAAATACCTGATTAATACAAAAACAAACAAAATATGTTACTGAAATCTGGCATAAAATAAACAATGTTCAGACAAATTTTTTGTTTTGCCTTCTCCCCATCTAAATCTGTAAAGACTCATCTGTGAGTGACGTCACCTCTGCTTCCTGTGTAAATTGGCTGGAGGGGGATGGTCTCTTACACAATACCTCATATTGGGTGGAGACTACAGCACAGCTTACCCAGTGCCATATTCACCGTTCTGGAAGGATCTGGAACCATCTACACAGAAAAACCTCAAAATGTAGGTTACTCTCATACACATTTAATCTGGGTTACTCCTTGAAGCTCATACACATTTTGTAGATCTCCTAGAACCAAATTCATTAATTCTAAACAAAATAAAACACAAAACAAAACTACCCGATCAGTCCCTTCACCATTCCCTCCTATTTGGACTCTGCGAAAGTAATGTAGCAGGGTTCAAAACTACATATTAACATAATGATAAACCGGAGAAACAGAGTCCATATATATCAATGTGTGAAACAACTAAATATCTTTATTAAGAAACAAGAATAAAATACATAAAATAACATAGACAGAGAATCCAAAAATAATCCTTGAATGGATCACAAAAGTGTACATTGAGTCACTGTATATATTGGAAAACACAGATAGTATGCACAGTTACTATGACTCAATGTAACTCCAACATGGGGTGCATTGACATAGTATGATTTGTATAAAAAACAGGCAAAGTGCCTAACTCTGAAAGGGTCTATAATGACTGAGAAGTAGATATTTATTGCCTAAAAAATGGCAAAAAAGAAGAAAATCCAGAGTGTGCACTTACCCATGTATGGGAGGTAGAGTGTGACCCAGCGGTATAGGATAGCGCCCCGACGCGCGTTTCGCCCGTAGCTTTCTCAAGGGGTATTAACATAATGAGATTAGGCACTCTATCGGGGGGGGGGGGGGGGCACTAGTTTAACCCCCTGTAATACACAACAGCCTGGAACAAAAAAAAAAGATTACTTTCTCCTGACAAAAAATACATTTTATCTTTAAAATGACCTGCAACCATTTACCTGTAAAACATCTCACATTTTCAAAAATAACATTTAGGCAGCCCCATAGCACGTGCCTCATGTGTGAAAACAAAAACAAGACAATTGTAATTAGTTATTCAATAACACAGAAAATAATATATCTGGTAATATTAATTACTGCAAACCAATAAGCTATACATAAGAATAGGGAACAGAGGGGGCACATACATTTTCAAGACCCCGTGTCTCACAATATCTGTATTTTAATTCATTTGAATCAACATCAAAACATTCCAACATTAAATCTTATCACATTATAACACATTAATCTGCAGTATAGCTTTCATCTTTTTACAAACAGATCCAGCCGGCTGTAATATTTTTCTCGCTTGGTGTAGTTACAGACAACTGTGCGTGCGCGAAAATAAGACACGTTGCATAAAAAAAAAATGAAAAAAAGTGGAACTGATTTTAACCCCATACACAAAACACTAACATTTTTAGACATTACTGCTGTTAAAAATAGGAAACATACAATATAGTTCTGCTTTTATTGTGGCCATTAGTTTCAAACTTCAGACATGTTACATTACACACATCACACAGATGTCTCATCACATCACACATGTTACATTGCACACATCACACAGATGGCTCATCACACCTGTTCACATTACACTTTCCCCGTTCTGACCCACGTTAGTCACTGCAATGTACCTGGCTGCTCCGTTTTCTTCACTCTTCCAATAAAAATTTACACCTGTATTTAAATTGTTCTTTCTCACATCATCTTACTTGTAACTACCTGTAATCACCTGATCACATGCAAACATCCTTCTTACGGCTGCCAGCCTCTTCAACAATTTTTTTCAGTGTGTTATTTTGCCTTCACATACTTTACAATTAAAGCCCCAGCTCCTTTTGCTCATTCTAATGTTGGCCGGGACCAGTGCCCCAAAGTATCTTTGTCCAACTTCCTCCTGACCCCATGGTCGGAGAGCAGTAGGGTGATTTCCGGTAAATCCCCCACCTCCAGGCAAACAGGCTACGCCACGTTTGCCGACAGATATCTCAGACCAGTCTATTTCCTAGACTGTCTTACCAATACGATATCAAAAGTCGTTCCTCCAGACATTCTAGCAGTAGGATCCTCTGATCCCTCACTGTATTGAACATCAAGAATAGACAAAATGCTGCCAATCAACAATTACAAGAGCAAATTCTTCAACACAATCGACATTCATGAACCTCCATTGATTCAAGCAGGAGTTGGTAACACTTCACTTATGCAGAACACTTGCTGCCGGGGTGTGTCTTTCAGTTCATACAGCCCATGATGTGGCATATATCCCAAACTCTTTCCTCTAGCACTTTGCAATGGTTTCACATGCAAATTATATTTGGTAACATATATATATTATCCTCCCCGCTCAGCCGTTCACTTTGTGGGTTGTAGTTTAGGGGGCTGTTATGTATGTTGGTGATAATTTCTTTACGGGCTATGGGTCTGATCCAATACCAATGTTCTTCACTGTAATTACTACTACGACACAGGTGGCACCTGGGGTAAGTGTCAGGGTCATTCAATGAATACAGGATGTTATATTACAACGGTATTCAATCCAGCGGTCTGATGTTATACTACTACAGACTTAATTACTTGGATGTTATTTTACATCAAAGTGTATATGCCGGATTATCATGTATGCTAGAAATCAGTCTGTACTGATTCCCACCTTATGCCAGTCTGGCAATGCATACAACTGGTTTATAGACCCTTACACACAATATCACTGGCTGGCAATGCGTTAGGAAAATATAAATGATTTTCTAATACAGTATTCAAAGTTTTCCCTGTTGCACTGGGTAATGGTATTGAGTGCAAATTCAATATAGACACAATTGCTTCTCCTTGCACTGGATTCTACATTATCAGGACTTAACCATTGAAGCCCCTGTGGTACTACATGATATTACTCACAACTATCTCACCTACAAACAGTCAATACCTCCCAACTATAATCCCAGACAAACGGGTAACAGAACAACTATTAATCCTCAACAATTTTACACAACTAAATAACAAATTACGCTAAAACAAAGCCGCAAGCAGAAGTTTTGTTTTTTCAGACTACAATCTTTTCATTTCAAATACTTCACATGTGAGTTACGACTTCTCTCCACCATGCGCTACGTCACTGCATTCCAAAGGCGGAGGTCTTACAATTTTCCTGGTTAACAATATAATTGCTGGCAAAAATTCTCTCATGTCTTTCATATCAACAGTTTAAGATCACGTACACACCTGCAATCCATCATCACACAAAAAGCTTCAACATACCTTTTTGGATCCATCTTTCAACCCACTGACTAAAGAGTCTCGTCCATAAAGAAGTGACGTCTGACAGCTAGATTCCAAGGCTTACGCAATACATGTGTGAATGGTGTAAGAATAAGCTCCTTACCTACCGCGGTTTTTTGTAATTCACAGATGCAAAGCCAGACCTCTCCAGTGACAGCTTATCAGACGTGCAATCTTCCCGGGTTTCGGCACCATTACTGTCGTGGAAATCCATCGCTCAAAATATATTAGACTGAAATTTATACGAGTCCCAACAGACTCTCAAGGCCAGACTCCATTAGTCAGTATCCTAATTAGGATATTTCACCGATATATATCGAGAGAGGAGAAGAAAACACACAGACACGCTGAAATTTTCAAAATGCTCCTCTGAAGGATTTATTACCAAACTCATACTGTTAAACTGAAATTCAGAAGGGGTGTAGGCTTGAGGTAAACCAATCAGAGACAATGTAACAATATTTGTTATTCAGTAAAAAGCATACAATAAAATACATCATTATAATTCTTCACACATTATGTTTACAAGTGTCTTATCTCTCTCTTGGACAGAATATTCTCGTGGAGATGGGGGAGACCTTCCCTCACGCATACTTGTCATCCTCCCATCTCACTCCCTGTCCATCTTCGCATGGGAACCAAGGTCAAAGATAAAACATACGAAATCAACATTACTTGTATTAAAGGAACAATGACTTTTCTATTCACTACAAAAGAACCAAGATGGGAACTCCAGACAAGATGGCTGCTGCACGAAACTAAATCATTTAAACATTATCATCACTTTCACATATTACATATCTTAGTAATTCGGCATCCTGCTTGATAATTCACAATGTAATTTCATACAGAGAATATAAGCAAATAAATCATCCTTCACACTAGTATAAAAAGGTAGAAAGACTGCAGCACACGCAGTAATCAAGGTATCAAAAAGGTGTTTTATTTCACCATAAATAGCAAAGTTTCGACCCAAGTGAGGGTCGTTCTCAAGCAAAAAACAAAGTTATTACGTGTGGTTTATATAGGGGGAAATGACATCACAACAGTGATTACATATGCAAATGCACATGCAGCACAATTTAGATTAATAAACAAATACATCGATATAAGTACATTCATATGTGAATAAAACATACAATACCCTGGTAGATGGATAAACGGACCGTCTAGTCAAGTAAGCTGTCAAAATTCATTGAGTTTCATTTTAGTACATCGGCGTTCAGCCATCGCTACTGCCCATGCGCAGGATTCAATACAAGTCATGATAACATCGGCGTTACTTAGTAACCACACTCACGTGACCGCAAACAACATGTCACGTCATCGAGTGCCGATCCCATAGTTACACGCTCCAAACATACAGTGAGTAGAGTCAATTATCTATTTACCTGTCATCATATTTTCTCCATAGTATACCATTGTCACGGGGCGGGGTGTGGACCCACTGGGCCGTACCGCGTAGGGGGATGGCAGCTGGCCAAACAGGTATGGTACAAAGTCTATAGTCCAGAAAAGAGTACCTGAGACAATGTAGACAGCAGCAAGGCAGGCTCGGTAGGGACCAGGCGGCAGGTAGACCTCAGGCGTGGAGCAGCAGAACAGGCGTGGAGATGAAGCACAACACGACAACAGCTCAGCACGGCAGTAGACCAGGATGGTACATATAGCACGGGAAACAGGATACAGGTACGGGGAACACTGGAAATCTGGAAGACACTTAGGAGACCTTTCGCAAGACAGACTAAGAGAAACAACAACACTCAGGCATAGAAGCAGGGGGCTGGACTCCTCTTATAGTCCAGGGTACTCACGGGTCAAAGTTCATCACAAGTTCCAGTGCGCGTGCTGCCCCTTTAAGAGCGGGCATGAGTGTGCACATGCACCCTACGGGATCTGGCTGAGGTGAGTGGACGCGAGCGCTGGCGTCTCCTGAGGAGGAGGCTGGGGCCAGCGCTTGCCGACTCATGGCTGTGGCTGTCAGGGGGAGGTTGGATATAAAATATTTAGAAAAATTATTCAGGTATAATCTATTTCATTCCATTATAGTATAATCTATTTTAAGATGACACATTCAATATATTCCATTTATTTTTAACCCATAGTTCTATATACCAATAAGCATCAGTTTATAGCAGTATAGGCGCAAAAGGGATGTGTAATGCCGGGGTAAGGAGACAGACAGACAGGTGAGCCCTAATTTACCCGCCACTCAGTCCCTGCCTACTTGCAACGGCCCGTCCTAGGCGACGGCGTACAACTGGGCGACGGTCCCTACGCTCACTATGTGCACAACAGACAAACAGACAGGGGTACACAGAAGCTAGGGGAATGGGGCAGTTTCCCACGGCAACACCGTGAGCAACAAGAGAAGTGAACGAGCCGAGTCAAACCAGGAGTGTACGAGGTACCAAACGCAGAGCAGGAGAGTAGTGAACGAGCCGAGTCAAACCAGGAGTGTACGAGGTACCAAACGCAGAGCAGGAGAGTAGTCAATAAGCCAGGGTCTATATGGAGCAGAGGACAAAAGTACAAGCAGCAGCAGCAGAGCCAGGAAGCCGACAGAATCACAGGCAAAGGAGAAGCAGGAAGTGAAGGTATAAATAGACAGAGGGCGGGAGCTAGCTCTGTCTGGCCAGGCTGTGATAGGCTGTCCCACTCCTCAGCCTCACAGCCTGATTGGTAGAAGGAGGGGTCACTCGATCAGACTTAGGGCAGATTCAGACGAACGTTGCGTTTTTGCGCGCGCAAACAACGCAGCGTTTTGCGCGCGCAAAAACCATTTGACAGCTGCGTGTGTCATCCGTGTATGATGCGCGGCTGCATGATTTTCGCGCAGCCGCCATCATAGAGATGAGGCTAGTCGACGCCCGTCACTGTCCAAGGTGCTGAAAGAGCTAACTGATCGGCAGTAACTCTTTCAGCACCCTCGACAGTGAATGCCGAACACAATATCGAGAAACCTGTTAAAAAAAAAGAAAAAGTTCGTACTTACCGAGAACTTCCCGGCCGTTGCCTTGGTGACGCGTCCTTGGTGACGCGTCCTTGGTGACGCGCCTCTCTTGACATCGGGCCCCACCTCCCTGGATGACGCGGCAGTCCATGTGACCACTGCAGCCTGTGCTTGGCCTGTGATTGGCTGGAGCTGTCACTTGGACTGAATTGTCATCCCGGGAGGTCAGACTGGAGGAAGAAGCCGGGAGTTATCGGTAAGTCAGAACTTCGTTTTTTTTTACAGGTTCATGTTTATTGGGATCGGTAGTCACTGTCCATGGTGCTGAAACAGTTTAACTCTTTCAGCACCCTGGACAGTGACTATCTCCTGACGTCGCGTACCGGAAATTTTTTTGCCGGGTTCGGCCAAAACGAGTTCGGCCGAACCTGGTGAAGTTCGGTTCGATTGTCCGGGTTCGCTCATCTCAAAGACACTCCATTTGGATGTTTGGAAACAGAAAAGCACGTGGTGCTTTTCTGGTTACATTCATCCTTTTGACAGCTTGTGCGCTGTTTCAGTCGGTTCGCATGGAAGTGCTTCCGTGCGACCTGCGTGGTTTTCACACACCCATTGACTTCAATGGGTGCGTGATGCGCGAAATACGCGGAGATATTGAACCTGTCGCGTTTTGTACGCAGCGAACAAACGCTGCGCACAAATCACGCACTGTTTGAACTGCCCCGTTGACTTGTATTGGTCTGTGCGTGGCGCGTGAAAACCACGCGGCCCGCACGGACCGAATACACGTTCGTGTGAATCACCCCTTAGGAGCAGGTGCAGACTGACTAACCACGGGCGTCGACACAGAAGTGGTGTCTGGCAGATCCTTTACAGGATGAGAACCCAAGCAGAACCCACTCGTAGCACCTTTCGAGCTAGCGATAAAGCAGCTCGTGGGCTAACATCCATGGGGGAAGAAATGGGGGAATCACCTACTTTATAAGTGCCAAAAGTGGCAAAAAAAATGCATTAATAAAATAATCTCAATGGAAACTACCCTATATATGTGGGTCAGCACCAACAAGGAGGGCATCAGGGAAAATATTATAATATCTAATGGAGTGATACACATGTCACCAAGAGCCATATAAAAAGAACATTTCATTATAATAAATGACATCAGGAGGAAATACAGAGGCAGAGGGATATTGAACAGCAGAAAAAATATTTAATTATATCAATTAGTCCGGAGTTCCATCTTCACAGAGTTTACAGTATTCCAACATGTGTAAACAATCTAAAAAAATAAATTCAAAAAAATGTATTATAGGGTAATAGCAAAAGATCATAAAAACATCATAACAGATCAATATGACTGTTAGGTACATAACTTCAAATTCTAAGCACTTAAATGTAAAAACAAACCCACAGCAACATGGTATAGACACGTATATAAGAGTGGAGCTAGAAGAGAGAGACAATTTTAAATTCCTGATTCAGGCCTTTTGGTTCTAAAACAATCAAGCTCATAGATCCAACGAAGCTCCAACCTTTTCAACATGGCTTCCCTATCACCTCCCATACGTAACACAGGGACCCCATCAATAATTCTAAAGCCCAATTGTGAGACATTGTGTCAATGTTTTTCAAAGTGTTGTGGAATAGGTAAATCCAGCTTTTTTTGGCGAATAGTGTATTTATGTTGGTTGAGCCTATTCCTACATTCTTGGGTGGTCTTGCCTACATATAGCATCCCACATGGGCAATGTAAAAGATAAATGACATAATCTGATCTACATGTAAAGTATTGTTTTATTGAATAGCGTTTGCCAGTTCGAGGGTGTAAAAACTATTCTCCTTCTGCATGCTGTTGCAATTGCAGCAGCCCAGGCAGGGGAAGCATCCTGTCTTACCATGGCCAGAGATCCTCTGGCCTAAGGCATCAGTCTTAACCAGACGATCTTTAAATTTTTTGATCTTCTAAAGGACATTAACCCTTTTAGGACACAGCCTGTTTTGGCCTTGTGGACACAGATGATTTTTTCAAATCTGTGTCACTTTATGTGGTAATAACTCCGGAACGCTTTTACCTATCCAAGCGATTCGTGACATATTGTACTTTATGTTAGTGAAAAAATTTGGTCGATAAATTCAATATTTATTTGTGAAAAACGTCAAATTTTAGCAAAAATTTGCAAAAATTAGCATTTTTCTAAATTTAAATGTATTTGCTTGTGAAACAGATAGTAATACCACACAAAATAGTTACTAGTTAACATCCCCCATATGTCTACTTTATGTTTGCATCATTTTTTTTCACGTACTTTTGTTTTTCTAGGACGTTACAAGGCTTAGAACTTTAGCAGCAATTTCTCATATTTTCAATAAAATTTCAAAAGGCTATTTTTTCAGGGACCAGTTCAGTTCTGAAGTGGCTTTGAGGGCCTTATATATTAGAAAGTCCCCATAAATCACCCCATTTTGAAAACTGCACCCCTCAAGGTATTCAAAACCACATTCAGAAAGTATTTTAACCCTTTAGGCGTTTCACAGGAATTAAGGCAAAGTAGAGGTGATATTTACAAATTTCATTTTTTTTGCCGAAATTCATTTGTAATAAAAAAAAAATCTGTAACACAGAAGATTTTACCAAGGAAACGCAACTCAATATTTATTGCCCAGATTCTGCAGATTTTAGAAATATCCAACATGTGACCCTAGTGTCCTAATGGACTGAAACACAGGCCTCAGAAGCAAAGGAGCGCCTAGTGGATTTTGGGGCCTCCTTTTTTTAGGAATATATTTTAGGCACCATGTCTGGTTTGAGGAGGTCTTGTGGTACCTAAACAGTCGAAACCCCCAAAAAGTGACCCCATTTTGGAAACTACACCCCTCAAGGCATTTTTCTAGGGGTATAGTTAGCATTTTGACCCCACGGTTTTTTTTGCAGAATTTAGTGGAATTAGTCTGTGAAGAAGAAAATCACCTATTTTTCTGTGGAAACATAGAATTTTTTCATTTTTACAAGTAATAAAGGAGAAAAAGCCGCCCAACATTTGTAAAGCAATTTCTCCCGATTACGGCAATACCCCATATGTGGTCTTAAACTGATGTTTGGACCCACAGCAAGGCTCAGGAGGGAGGGAGCGCCTTTTGGATTTTGGAGCGCAGATTTTGCTGCATTGGTTTTCAGTGCCATGTCGGGTTTGCAACGCCCCGGAGGGACCAAAACAGTGGAAAACCCCCAAAAGTCACCCTATTTTGGAATCTTCACCCCTCAAGGAATTTTTCTAGGGGTATATAGTGAGCATTTTGGCCCCTCAGGATCTTTTTTAGAGCTAAGGTGACCAAAAAACAACAATTTTGGCGCTTTAAATTCTTTATTTATTACAGCGTTCACCGTGCGCAATAAATTACATTTTAATTTACTCTGCCGGTCGGTACGATTACGCCTATACCATATGTGTATAGTTTTTTTTACGTTTTGCAGCGTTTGCACAATAAAATGAAGTTTCCATAAAATAATTTATTTTCTGGGACACGCTATTCTGAGCTGTAACTTTTTTATTTTTTCGTCAAAAAAGCTGTGGGAGGTCTTGTTTTTTGCGGGATGGGCTGTAGTTTTTATTGGTACCATTTTGGGGTAAATGCGACTTTTTGATCACTTTTTATTCTATATCTTGGGAGGGGTGGTGACCAAAAAATAGCGATGCTGACAGTCTTCCGTTTATTTTGTTTGCGGCGTTCACCGTGCGGAAAAATTAACATTATAGTTTCATAGTTTGGGCCGTTACGAACGCGGCGATACCAAATATGTGTACTTTTTTTAACGTTTTCATTTTTTCCCTATAATAAATGACTTATTATAGGAAAACAAAACCTTTTATTTTTACACTTTTATAAAACATTTTTATTAACTTTTTTTTACTTTTTACACTTTATATTTTTGTTTATTAACTTTTTTTTTACTTTTTACACTTTATTTTTTTGACCTGCAGCTCTGATCGCTGCTAGAATACTGGACAGCTGATCTCCAAGTTCCCGATGCACACTGTCGCCGACAGTGTGCATCGGGAACGGCACAGTGACTTTCTGTCACTCTGACAGGAAGCCCATCAGGACCAGCCGAAGGTTGGTCCTGATGGGCTTCCGTCCATGGCAGACCCGGAAGCCATTGTTTGGCTTCCGTTTGCCATACTAACTATCAGCAGACCCCGCGATTTCGGACGGGGGTCTGCCGATATGCTAGAAACCTCTAAAATTTGGCGATTGCACCCGATCGCCGAATTTAAGGGGTTAATTCGCCGAAATCAGTGGCAAAGGACCGCTGGCCGGCAAGAGGGGAGTGTCAGCTGTCGGCGACAGCTGACCTCCCGGTTCCCGGTGCACACTGTCGCCGACAGTGTGCACCGGGAAAAACTCAGTAACTATACGTCCTCGTGCGGGAAGTAACCTCCCGCGACGACGGACAGTTACGTCCTGGTGCGGGTAGGGGTTAAGGGAGGAAAGTTAAACTCTAGGATATCAGGGAATGTTTGTGGAAGTATAGACTACTTTTTTTTTTTAACAATATTGCCCAACCTTTTACTAACATTAGAGTAGGTAGAGACAAACGGGATCCTAGGTCTTTTTTTTTACTTTATTCCTCCCGCATAGGACATCCTTCCTAGAATGCTTCATTACCTTCTCTTAGACATAAATATATCAAATGTATTACCATACTGCATCAGAAATAACATGGGTAGTACAAGTATCTACGCATGTCTTTTTTTACTACTTAACTGCACCCAACCCACAAGTAACCCGTATCCTGGTGGTGGTTTGTTATTAGGATAAATCTGCTCACTTTCAATGCCAAGTGCAAAAAAGTTACCAAAAGGAATCAAAGTGAGACAGGACTCTCCTGGCAACAGCCGAATAAAACTATAGATTTTTGGAAATCTAAATAGCAGATTTATTGACTATACATTTTTCAGACTGGTCCTCATCAGGTCATCTGCGCCCGGTGAATCCTATCTTGCTTCGATTCATTTTGGTACGCACTGACGCTACGGACATTTGGGCTTAAATGGGTTTGCCCATCAGGGACATTTATGGCATATCCTCAGGATATGCCATAAATGTCAGATAGATTCTGCACCTATCTCTAGAACGGGGCCCCCTAAACCCCGTTCTACCTTTCTCAGTTCCCATTTCCTCGCGGGCCACTCTGTAATTTCCGACCATGTAACAGCGTAGGTCACTGAGCTATGCTATTTCCGTAACTCCAATAGAAGTGAGTAGCAGTTACAGAAGCACTTTGAACTTTTTCGAGCTCTTCATGCTTCCCTCTGCTGACAAGCTTTATGGAGATGCTGATTTCATTTTCCAGCAGGACTTGGCACCTGCCCATACTGCCAAAAGTACCAATACCTGGTTTAATAACCAGAGTATCACTGTGTTTGATTGGCCAGCAATTCGTGGCGGATTATCATCACCCGAACCGCACATAATTTTAAAAATCACTTAAGACACTCAAGAATCTCTCGGTGTGTTAGCGCCGCTAATGGCTGCTGCTGAGAGGGAGGGAGGAAAGGGAGGGGCGGACTGGAACGGAACAGAGCCGCCAGCGCAGTGCTGAGGGGGAGGGATAGTAATAGCAGGGGCTGGATAGGACTAGCAGACGTGCGTCTGCTAGGTGGTAGAACACGCCCCTCCTTGACGCTGCACGTACCGCCAGTGAGGAACAGTAGAGAAGGGCGGTGGTCGAGTGTTGAGGAAGAAGGTTAGTCTGCTGTTCGCCTCCTGCCCCAAGCAACAATCGGCATACGCTAAGGGGGGATTCATTATACAGCAAAGGGGGGGGGGGATTTCCATCTAACTCATTGCAGAGGATTTTATGAAGGGGGGAATAATCTCCCCCATCCTCCATAGAGCCCTCAGTATTTCAGTATTTATTATACATCAGGGGGGGGGGGAGATTTCCATCTAACTCACTGCAGAGGACTCTATGGGGGGGTAATAACCCCATAGAGAATCTCAGGAGTATTGTCAAGGGGAAGATGACAGACACCAGACCCAACAATGCAGACGAGCTGAAGGCCGCTATCAAAGCAACCTGGGCTTCCATAACACCTCAGCAGTGCCACAGACTGATCGCCCCCATGCCACGCCGCACTGATGCAGTAATTTATGCAAAAGGTTCCGCAACCAAGTATTGAGAGAATATACTGTACATACTTTTCAGTAGGCCTACATTTCGGGTTTTAAAAATCATTTTTGAGATTGGGCATATTTAATATTAGAATTTTCTGAGCTACAAAATTTTCGGTTTTCATTAACTGTTAGCCATAATCATTAACATTAAAAGAAAAAATGCTGGAAATAGATCCCTCTGTGTGTAATGAATCTATATAATATATGAGTTTCACTTTTTGAATTGAATTACTGAAATAAATTAACTTTTTGATGATATTCTAATTCATTGAGAAGGACTAGTACATTTGGCACATTGAAACCTCTAGGTAGGTTATATTTTACAATTGCATTTTTTTGGGCATACAAACATAACTTTCTGCCATTGCCTATGAACATGATGTAAGCCCATGATGTGAGTATGTCAAATAATTGTTCAAGGACTGGATTAACATTGTTCAGGTGGACCTTTTAAGGGTAGTGTAATATACAAGTCTGCTGGTCTGCTAACGATCTTAGACGAGCATGCTTCATAATCCGAACCTCTCACTCCCATCTCCAAGGCTTATCTCGTGCTGCACCAGTTCTCTGGAATGCGCTACCCCAGACAATGAGATTAATTTCCAACGTCCGCAGTTTTAAACTATTTTTAGGCAGGCATATCACAAACCTAATCTAACTCCTTCCCTTTATCTACCCACCTCAGAACTTAATCCTTTCATTCAACAGTATCCCGTATGACCCTTTTACATGGGCCATTTATCAGGCAAACGAGCCTTCACAGAACGCTTGTTCCTGATCATTGCCCTGTGTAAAAAGGGCAATGATCAGTCAATGAATGAGCAAACACTCATTCATCGGCTGATCGTATTATTTATGCAGCCGAAAATCTTATCGTTGGCAGCGCATCTCCCTGCGTGAACAGGGAGACGTGCTGGTAACATGATAAAATGTATTGGGACAAGTGATCACAGTAAGGGTATGTTCACACGGCCTATTTACGGACGTAAATCGGGCGTTTTTGCCACGAATTACGCCCGAAAATAGCGCCTCAATAGCGCTGACAAACATCTGCCCATTGAAAGCAATGGGCATACGTTTGTCTGTTCACACGAGGCGTATATTTACGCGCCGCTGTCAAAAGACGGCGCGTAAATAGACGCCCACGTCAAAGAAGTGACCTGTCACTTCTTTGGCCGTAATTAGAGCCGTTATTCATTGACTCCAATGAATAGCAGCGCTAATTATGCCCGTAATTGACGCGGCGTTCAAGCGCCTGCACATGCCGGTACGGCTGAAATTACGGGGATGTTTTCAGGCTGAAACATCCCCGTAATTTCAGCCGTAACGGACGCCCTCGTGTGAACATACCCTAAGGAGTGCTCGTCCCCATACATAGCTTCTTATGAAAAGAGCAAACAAGCGCCTATCAACGAGCTGTCTTGTTGATCGGTGTTCGTTTACACTGCCCACGCCGTATGAGTGGACCCTTACACTCCTTGCAATCTAATGCACTTCATATCTGTCACACACAGATACTGGCTGGTTACCGGCTCATGTACCGGTAGCTTTATGTGCACTACCCCACATGTATAAAGATGGCTGGACCATTCTACTGAACAAGCAGTTTTTACATTTTATTCCACCTCCACTTCCTCATAGATTGTAAGCTCTTGTGACCAGGGTCTTCACTCATGTTTGAATGATTAATTCGTTTTGTCACTATGTAATGTCTGATATTGTCTGTTCCATCTGAATTGTAAAGTGCTGCGAAATATGTTGGCGCTATATAAATAAAGATTATTATTATAGTATTGCAATGTCAGACCGGCCTGCGGCGATTCAGGCGGATCTCTATGTACTTGTGAAGATCTGGATGAGTCACCCTGAGGGTATGTTCACATGAGCTATATTCGGAAGTTTTTCGGGCCGTAAACGGCACAAAAAACTGCTGAAGAATCGGCCCAAAAATGAGACATACAGAGTTCTGTTCCAACGGGGCGTTTTTTACGCGGCCGTTTTTCAAAACGGCTGCGTAAAAAAACGCCCGTGAAAAAGTGCATGTCACTTCTTGAGACGTTTTTGGAGCCGTTTTTCATTGACTCTATAAAAAAACAGCTCCAAAAACGGCCGTAAAAAACGCAGCCAAAAACGCGAGTTGCTAAAAAAACTGCTGAAAATCAGGAGCTGTTTTCCTTTGAAAACAACCCAGTTTTTTAAGACGTTTTTGATTTTTTATGTGCACATACCCTTATTCTACTACTCTTCAAATGATGACTCCTGCAGCTCTGCCATTAGCATAACAATATACTTCAGAACGCTCAGGAATGGTGGAGGAAGACTTGGGGCAGTTGTGACTGTTAGGCCAGATTCACACGAGCACTGCGCATCTCGGACGTGAAAAACTGCCATTTTTCACGTTCGAGGTGCATCCGTGCTCAGCGCTGCGGGACGCGATGTCACGCATCCACCATAGTTGAGAGTCTATGGAGGGATGCGTGATGCGGGAAAAGAACGGACATGTCCTATTTTCCCACGGACCCTTCACACGGTCCGTTGAAACAACGGCTGTGTGAACGGCCACATTGAATTACATAGGTCCGTGGGACGCCGCTATTTCAACGGCCGTCCCACGGACATTTAACACGTTCGTGTGAATCAGGCCTTAGGGTATGTTCACACGGCTTATTTTAGGCTGTTTTTCGGGCCAGAAACGGCCGGAAAATCGAAAGCAGAACGCCTCCAAACATCTGCTCATTGATTGCAATGGGAAAATGGCGTTCTGTTCCGACAGGCCGTTTTTTTACGCAGCCGCTTTGAAAAACGGCCGAGTAAAAAAAACAGCCGTGAAAAAGAAATGCATGTCACTTCTTCAGCCGTTTTTGGAGCCGTAGACTCTATAGAAAAACAGCTCCAAAAACGGGCATAAAAAACGCTGAGAAAACGCAGCGAAAAATGCTGGTGGCTTAAAAAACGTCAGACGTTTTTGAGTTTGTGTGTGAACATACCCTTAGGGTATGTTCACACGCTTAGCAAAAAACTTCTGAAAATACGGAGCTGTTTTTAAGGGAAAACAGCTCCTGATTTTTAGAAGTTTCTTAAGCAAACTCACGTTTTTCGCGGCATTTTTTACGGCCGTTTTTGGAGCTGTTTTTCTATAGAGTCAATGAAAAACAGCTCCAAAAACGTCTCAAGAAGAGACATGGACTTCTAAATTCGCGGCCGTTTTTTTTATGCGGCCGTTTTTCAAAACGGCCGCGTAAAAAAACGGCCCATCAGAACAGAACGCCGTTTTTCCGAGTGAAATCAATGGGCAGATGTTTGGAGGCGTTCTGCTTCCGATTTTTCGGAAAATAAGCCGTGTAAACATATCCTAAATCTCTAATCACAATTGAGTTCTCCACTTTTGACTGTGGCTGGAAATTAATCTTATTTTAATTCTAGTTACAGTTATGACCATGAAGGACAATGTATAGTGAAACGTTTAATTTTTAAACAAATAAAATGAATGGGTACCATGTTCTGATGCCATAAATGCCAACTCACCCGTTAGCCACACCTTTACTGAATTATTCTGTAGACTTGTCAGACCTGTCACATAGCAGAAGATGTTATAGTAATCTGATTGTTTACTGATATAATGTTCTTTCTGCATTTCTCCCAGGACCGCTTGACAAGTACTTGGCTATATTCCTTGCTTGTTTCATTCAACATAGGCCGAAAAAATAAATCTGTTAACAATACAGAAGAGCGGAGCCTTTAACCCCTATCCGCACCAGGACGTAACTGTACGTCGTTGCAGGAAGTTACTTCCCGCACGAGGACGTACAGTTACTGAGTTAATCCCGGTGCACACTGTCGGCGACAGTGTGCACCGGGAACCAGGAGGTCAGCTGTCGCCGACAGCTGACACTCCCCTCTTGCCGGCCAGCGGTCCTTTGCCGCTGATTTCGGCGCATTAACCCCTTAAATTCGGCGATCGGGTGCAATCGCCGAATTTTAGGGGTTTCTAACATATCGGCAGACCCCCGTCCGAAATCGCGGGGTCTGCCGATAGTTAGTATGGCAAACGGAAGCCAAACAATGGCTTCCGGGTCTGCCATGGACAGAAGCCCATCAGGACCAACCTTCGGCTGGTCCTGATAGGCTTCCTGTCAGAGTGACAGAAAGTCACTGTGCCGTTCCCGATGCACACTGTCGGCGACAGTGTGCATCGGGAACTTGGAGATCAGCTGTCCCCGACAGCTGACACTCTCTAGTGTTGCCGATCAGCGGCTCATCGCCGCTGATTTCGGCAATTAACCCGTTACATGCGGGGCTCGATTGCGATCTCCGCATGTAGCGGGTTTGTAGCGCATCAGCAGCCCCCATGCAATCGTGGGGGCTTCTGATGCTTGTGATGGCACCTGGGGGCCAGACAACGGCCCCCAGGTCTGCCATGTATGTCAGCCTATGAGGATCAGCCTCTGCTGATCCTCGTAGACCAACTGTCAGAGTGACTGTGACGTCACACTGACAGTTGGAATACATTACACTACCTAGGTAGTATAATGTATTCTAGCAGCGATCAGAGCTGCAGGTCAAAAAAAGAAAGTGTAAAAAGTAAAAAAAAAAGTTAATAAACAAAAATATAAAGTGTAAAAAGTAAAAAAAAGTTAATAAAAATGTTTTATAAAAGTGTAAAAATAAAAGGTTTTGTTTTCCTATAATAAGTCATTTATTATAGGGAAAAAATGAAAACGTTAAAAAAAAGTACACATATTTGGTATCGCCGCGTTCGTAACGACCCAATCTATGAAACTATAATGTTAATTTTTCCGCACGGTGAACGCCGCAAACAAAATAAACTGAAAACGGTCAGCATCGCTATTTTTTGGTCACCACCCCTCCCAAGATATAGAATAAAAAGTGATCAAAAAGTTGCATTTACCCCAAAATGGTACCAATGAAAACTACAACCCGTCCCGCAAAAAACAAGACCTCCCACAGCTTTTTTGACGAAAAAATAAAAAAGTTACGGCTCAGAATAGCGTGTCCCAGAAAATAAATTATTTTATAGAAACTTCATTTTATTGTGCAAACGCTGCAAAACTTAAAAAAAACTATACACATATGGTATCGGCGTAATCGTACCGACCGGCAGAATAAATTAAAACGTAATTTATTGCGCACGGTGAACGCTGTAATAAATAAAGAATTTAAAGCGCCAAAATCGCTGTTTTTTGGTCACCCTAGCTCTAAAAAAGATCCTGAGGGGCCAAAATGCTCACTATACCCCTAGAAAAATTCCTTGAGGGGTGTAGATTCCAAAATAGGGTGACTTTTGGGGGGTTTCCACTGTTTTGGTCCCTCCGGGGCGTTGCAAACCCGACATGGCACTGAAAACCAATCCAGCAAAATCTGCTTCAAAAAATCCAAAAGGCGCTCCCTCCCTTCTGAGCCCTGCTGTGGGTCCAAACATCAGTTTACGACCACATATGGGGTATTGCCGTAATCGGGAGAAATTGCTTTACAAATGTTGGGTGGCTTTTTCTCCTTTATTCCTTGTAAAAATGAAAAAATTCTATGTTTCCACAGAAAAATAGGTGATTTTCATCTTCACAGACTAATTCCACTAAAGTCTGCAAAAAAACTGTGGGGTCAAAATGCTAACTATACCCCTAGAAAAATGCCTTGAGGGGTGTAGTTTCCAAAATGGGGTCACTTTGGGGGGGTTTCGGCTGTTTAGGTACCACAAGACCTCCTCAAACCTGACATGGTGCCTAAAATATATTCCTAAAAAAAGGAGGCCCCGAAATCCACTAGGTGCTCCTTTGCTTCTGAAGCCTGTGTTTCAGTCCATTACCATACTAGGGCCACATGTTGGATATTTCTAAAATCTGCAGAATCTGGGCAATAAATATTGAGTTGCGTTTCTCTGGTAAAACCTTCTGTGTTACAGATTTTTTTTTATTACAAATGAATTTCGGCAAAAAAAATGAAATTTGTAAATTTCACCTCTACTTTGCCTTAATTCCTGTGAAACGCCTAAAGGGTTAAAATATTTTCTGAATGTGGTTTTGAATACCTTGAGGGGTGCAGTTTTCAAAATGGGGTGATTTATGGGGACTTTCTAATATAGAAGGCCCTCAAAACCACTTCAGAACTGAACTGGTCCCTGAAAAAATAGCCTTTTGAAATTTTATTGAAAATATGAGAAATTGCTGCTAAAGTTCTAAGCCTCGTAACGTCCTCGAAAAATAAAAGTACGTGAAAAAAAATGATGCAAACATAAAGTAGACATATAGGAAATGGTAACTAGTAACTATTTTGTGTGGTATTACTATCTGTTTCACAAGCAAATACATTTAAGTTTAGAAAAATGCAAATTTTTGCAAATTTTTGCTAAAATTTGAAGTTTTTCACAAATAAATATTGAATTTATCGACCAAATTTTTTCACTAACATAAAGTACAATATGTCACGAGAAAACAATCTCAGAATCGCTTGGATAGGTAAAAGCATTCCGGAGTTATTACCACATAAAGTGACACATGTCAGATTTGAAAAAATAGGCTGTGTCCTGAAGGCCAAAACAGGCTGTGTCCTAAAGGGGTTAATCTAAAAATAAACAAATATAATTAAAAGGTTTATCTATAGAAAGCAAGACCAGTTCTAAAAATAAGCCGTAGTCTTGGCACGAATGCAAAGTTTATCAACGTAATGGAAATCCTGTATTTCTTAATTATATATGCCTGTAGCCAGGCCAGGTGGCAGATTGTGCCAGATATCATACACCAAAGAAGCAGTATTTATTCCCCAACTAGAACGCATTGTATAAAATGCCCTCAACAATGTTTTGTTGGCAGCAGCCTAGTACCAGGCCCGGCAGTCACAGGTAACCACACTGGATCCTCGCTCTATGTTAGGCCCCATGCACACGACCGTGCCCGTAATCACGTTCCGTGCTCCCTGTAACGTCTATGGCCGCAGACAGTCGTCCAGACTTACCTTTAAAGGGCCAGTACGCGCACATTTGCAGACGGATGTGGTTTTTCAGACGGAATTTGTTGTGGCGCCCAGGATACGCTGTGTGCTTTAACGCAGTGTATCAGCCCTGTGTGAACATAGCCTTAGGATGACAGGAGAGAAAATGTGAGAAAAATGTGATATTGAATTCCTGATTTAGGTGTCAGAGAAAATATTAATGCTATAAATAATCCACCCTAGTAACGATATGAAATACTGTAACTGTCTGATTGTAGAGATGCAACAAAAACAATTGTAGCACCGGCGGCCACTGACCGCTGGCATCTCTCTCCTACCGTGACCGTCGGTCTGTTCATCCTCGCCGGCGCCTCCCTTCCCAGGGATGTCAGCGCGCTCTCTGCCTTCTCCCCTGTACTGTGCCTGTAGGATGCGCGCACCAGAAAAAGTGTCCCAAGCTATCCCTGCACAATCAGGACTTTATAAGTGAGCGTGCCCCTTGCCCCAATGCCTGAGCAACGTTGGACAAACATTGTGTTATCCTGCGAAGGTTGCGTACCCTGTATCCTCTGTCCGTTACTTGTTGGTATCCTGTATCCTGAGTCTGTTACCTATCGGTATCCTGTGCCCTGTGGGTGATTCCGGTAATCCGGCACCAGCGTGCTTCCAGTAATCCGGCACAAGCGTGCTTTCAGTAATTTGGCACCAGCGTGCTTCCAGTAATCCGGCACCAGTGTGCTTCCAGTAATTCAGCACCAGCCTGTATCCTGCTATTCCAAGGTATCATCTGCCTGTCTCTGCCTAGCTTCTGTTTGGCCAGCAGCTACTCTGCCAGGACCACCTCAAGAGGTAGCGACCTGGCAGTCTCCCCGCAGCGAAGACCAGATCCCTGTAGAGGGGTTAAAGGGTGAAGACCAGAGAGGCTGCCTAGACAACGCCCTTAGAGGTGGCCCTACACAAATCCGGCGGAGTAGCCCAGTGGGTCCACAAACCTGCTGATCATTACAATAATACACTGACCTAAGACTCTCCTGCTTAAAGAGGACCTGTTCTTAGCTCATATAAGCTGATCTGGTTTACTGACCTGAATAGCGCTGTCTCCCGGATGCCAGCGCTGTTTTTTTTTTCTTACTACAGAAAATTAGCATATAGCGAGCCAACACAACAGTGGACCATACCTGTGGAATGGGGAGGGGGTCCAGGAATAAAGGAAAGCAGCGCTGGAATCAGGGAGACAAAAGAACTGCTGGGGTACGGGCACCACCAGAAGCCAGTCACAAATACGGGCACCAGCAAAAGCCAATCACAAAGATGGGGTGCTACAAATGTGCAAAAAAGGCACAAAATACACTAAGAGTCAAGAAGCACATTATGAACCAGAGCACACCCAAATAGAAAACTATATTTTTTTTATAAATACGATACAAAAAGAAGGAAATGTATAAAAACATCTAAAACTAGATAAAGAACTGGCCCATGTGCAATATAGCACAGGGCCAACTGCAGCAGTCACCCATGATAAGGTATAGAAAGTGTATGCAAAAACAGGTCAGCTAAATTATTCTAATATCTTATTAATGTAAATAATATGCATAGAGATAACAGGGCGAATGCATAAATGTAATAGCACTAGTAGTAGAATAGCACAGATCTATGTATGTAGCACAATAGTGACAGTATAAAGCTAATACCAGTACAGTAAGCACAAATATAATTTAGCTAACAAATGAGCAGAGAAAAACCTAAATACATATACCGAAATATACCCGCTCTAGAAGGTGATAAGGTTAGCATAGAATAAAGTGCAAGTGTAAGGTGCAATGTAGCAAAGACCCATCACAATGTAGATGGGGTATGTATATACAATGTGACATAAAAATACCTTAAGATATAAAGGAACAATCAATATATAAATAATATATATGACCCAGTAAAGGCTGCAGCATATAGATCCTCCCCACGTGTATCGCTGCCTCCAAGTGGAGCTTCATCAGGAGTAAAGGTACAAACTGAATGTATTTCCTATTTCTATAAATAATGAACAATAATAATTGATATAAGTATAAACACATGTTAAATAGATCTTTGGTTACCTCCATGATGGTCAACGCTCGAGATACCATGAACTCGCCACTGTGCAGACTCAAGACCAGTGGCTGGCGCATGCGCACAACCCCACCCCCACTAAAGTACAGTGAAGGAAATAAGTATTTGATCCCTTGCTGATTTTGTAAGTTTGCCCACTGTCAAAGACATGAACAGTCTAGAATTTTTAGGCTAGGTTAATTTTACCAGTGAGAGATAGATAATATATATATAAAAAAGAAAATCACATTGTCAAAATTATATATATTTGCATTTTGCACAGAGAAATAAGTATTTGATCCCCTACCAACCATTAAGAGTTCAGCCTCCTCCAGACCAGTTACACGCTCCAAATCAACTTGGTGCCTGCATTAAAGACAGCTGTCTTACATGGTCACCTGTATAAAAGACTCCTGTCCACAGACTCAATTAATCAGTCTGACTCTAACCTCTACAACATGGGCAAGACCAAAGAGCTTTCTAAGGATGTCAGGGACAAGATCATAGACCTGCACAAGGCTGGAATGGGCTACAAAACCATAAGTAAGACGCTGGGTTAGAAGGAGACAACTGTTGGTGCAATAGTAAGAAAATGGAAGACATACAAAATGACTGTCAATCGACATCGATCTGGGGCTCCATGCAAAATCTCACCTCGTGGGGTATCCTTGATCCTGAAGAAGGTGAGAGCTCAGCCGAAAACTACACGGGGGGAACTTGTTAATGATCTCAAGGCAGCTGGGACCACAGTCACCAAGAAAACCATTGGTAACACATTACGCCGTAATGGATTAAAATCCTGCAGTGCCCGCAAGGTCCCCCTGTTCAAGAAGGCACATGTACAGGTCCGTCTGAAGTTTGCAAATGAACATCTGGATGATTCTGAGAGTGATTGGGAGAAGGTGCTGTGGTCAGATGAGACTAAAATTGAGCTCTTTGGCATTAACTCTACTCACCGTGTTTGGAGGAAGAGAAATGCTGCCTATGACCCAAAGAACACTGTCCCCACTGTCAAGCATGGAGGTGGACACATTATGTTTTGGGGGTGTTTCTCTGCTAAGGGCACAGGACTATTTCACCGCATCAATGGGAGAATGGATGGAGCCATGTACCATCAAATCCTGAGTGACAACCTCCTTCCCTCTACCAGGACATTAAAAATGGCTCATGGCTGGGTCTTCCAGCATGACAATGACCCGAAACATACAGCCAAGGCAACAAAGGAGTGGCTCAAAAAGAAGCACATTAAGGTCATGGAGTGGCCTAGCCTGTCTCCAGACCTTAATCCCATCGAAAACTTATGGAGGGAGCTGAAGATCCGAGTTGCCAAGCGACAGCTTCGAAATCTTAATGATTTACAGATGATGTGCAAAGTGGAGTGGGCCAAAATTCCATCTAACATGTGTGCAAACCTCATCATCAACTACAAAAAATGTCTGACTGCTGTGCTTGCCAACAAGGGTTTTGCCACCAAGTATTAAAGGGGTTGTCCGAGATAACATAATATTTTAAATAACACCATTAAATCATTTAAGTTAAAAAAATAAATACATTTGTAATATACTTACGTTTTCCAAAGTGGCCCCGTTTCCAGATCCTGCCGTCGGGAACTTGATTGTTGACGTCTCTCTCTGCTCCGGCTCTACCACTTTGTTGATCTTGAATTCTTGCCGGGTACACGACACGTCACTTGTGACGTGATGTATATCGGCTTGTTCTGTTGTAACGCGCATGCGCGGCCCCTGCTGTTATCTCGAGAACAGCAGGGACCGCGAGAACAGCAGTGACAGCGCATGCGCGTTACTGCATGTGAAGCAGAAGAAGCCGATCTACACCACGTGACAAGTGACGTGTCGTATACCATCCGAGGTCTCTCTGGTGCGAGACCATGTGATCGAGATACGACACGACAGTGCAGGCGGCAGAAAAGGTGACGTCAGCGCTCAAGTGACCAGAAGGAAGAAGCAGCCAGAGCGGAGAACAGAAGCAAGATTGCACAGGTAAGTATATTATGCAATTTTTAATATGTGTAATGTATTTCTAAATGTACTTTAAAAAAAAAATCTCGGACAACCCCTTTAAGTCTTGTTTGCCAAAGGGATCAAATACTTATTTCTCTGTGCACAATGCAAATAAATATATATAATTTTGACAATGTGATTTTCTGTTTTTTTTTTTTATATATAATCTATTTCTCACTGGTAAAATTAACCTATCCTAAAAATTCTAGACTGTTCATGTCTTTGACAGTGGGCAAACTTACAAAATCAGCAAGGGATCAAATACTTATTTCCTTCACTGTATGTAATCAGCAACTGCCAAATCAGAAGGTAGTGCATGTGCAATGATAGTGCCTGTTGCTCTGTTTAGCTGACGCTCCTTACAGCTGATGGTAACAATAAATTGGCAAGAGAAGTCGATACGAATAACAGATGCTGACCAATTTATAAAATAGCGGCCAGAAGATGGAACCTATCCCACTGCATAATATATGGCTGTATTGTAATTTCATATCCCTTTTTTTGCTCAACGGACACCTCGAGAACATTTAATGGACAAAAATCAACGATCCATGTCTTCACTGTAATCCCTGGGAAAACGACTAAGAAGCTGGGCACCAGCCCAAACCTATCGCATGTAGCAGTATCCCAAAATGCTCAGTATGGTACAAATGGTATGACTACAACATACGACATGTGGACACAGTAACCTTGTCCATATATATCAGTGGGTGACTTAAGTCAGCAGCACAATGTAAAATCCACAGCAAAACATTAGAGCCCCTCCCCAAAGACTATTGTGTATGTAACTACATATGATTTTTGACACAGCGATGTGATTTTTAAAGTTAGGCATAAAGTAGGATCTGGCCTCCTGATCAGTACTCTGGGTCAGAAACGAACCCAGACCCCAGAATAAAATACCACGCAGCTTTGCAAACCTACACATCTTATCTATAGCGTGTGTTAAGCAGTAAGTGTGCCCATATTGTAAATATGGGCGTATATATTATCAAATATGCACAATACAGATGCCTGAACCATTATAAATCAACACACTATCCAAGGAAGCCACGTGATGCACAATAGAAAGACACTCAAAAAATTGAATACAAGTTAAATTTCTTAACTATATGAGAGGAAGGGCATGCTATAGAAGAGCGAAAATACCCAAAATACCCAATACTATATACGCATAAACAGGGGGGACTCAAAAAATGGTGCGACACCAAGGATGTGAGGTTAAGCCACATATTCAGACAGCCACTGGTCTGTGCGTAAATGAATTTCATATTATCCAAACTTTGAAACAAACAAATTTGTATAAATGAACATTTACAATTTGGGGGCTCGCAACCCTACGCGATCCCACAATAGGAATGAGTCCAGATGCACCTTAGACAGAGCTCCAATATAAGTCCTTCCACAGAGGGAGTTAGAATGGACTTGTCTACGAATATAATAGTCCTGGAGGCTAAAGATTGCCTGGTCAGGTCCAAAGAGGGAATCCCGCCGTTACTTCATTTATCTCCCTTTCCCCAATCAGGGAGTCAATATGGGACTTCTTGTTTGTCCAAAGGTAAGGCTTTCATCTGAAGTAACTGCAAGAATTTAGAACGGTGGTGGTCATTTCCTACTGTCATGGAATGGACAGTGCACTTGGCTAGTTAGACCGCGGAATTTCTTCACTCTAGTGTCCACTAACTGGCAAACAAAGAAGTCTAGAAAATATATAGATTTTATGATACATGTATATAGCAGACCACAGAAAGTGAAGTAAGAAACAAAGAAAATGTGAAACTAGGAAAAAGGATGAAAAATGGGTAACTGCCCCATTTCCCTTAGCTTCTGTGTACCCTTGTCTGTTTGTCTGTCGTGCACTTATTGAGCGTAGGGACCATCGCCCAGTTGTACGCCGTCGCCTAGGACGGGCCGTGCAAGTAGGCAGGGACTGAGTGGCGGGTAGATTAGGGCTCACCTGTCTGTCTCTTTACCCTGGCCATTACATCTATTGTGTTCAAAAGTGAGTGTGATAAAACACAGGCTATAAGTAAATATACCATGTACCAGTGAGATATGACTGAATTATATGTGTATGTGAATATAAGAACTACTGGAATCAGGAAAACAGCACTATTCAGGTCAGTTAACCAGTTCAACCTAGATGACCTAGTGTCAGGATTTATTTATTGTCTCATGAAGACAACCTCTTTTTTATTTAGAAGCTGACTTTTTCCAACCCCCTAGAATCAGCTGATATCACTGCGTCTAAACATTCCCTGCCGCAGGGAAAATGTAGTATTACATGGCAACCATTCATATGAATGGCCGATCATGTAAGGCATATACTGGCCAGGTCCGTTCTGGCTCATAGAGGGGGGAAAGGTCCTGAGCAGGAGATCTTCTCTATGAAGTCTATGGCCTGGGGGTTACCTGCATGAATGAGGTGGGAATGAGATCTAGATGACACCCGGTAGTGAGGTGAAGAGCTCTTCTTAGTCTACCTAGGACCTGATCGCAAGGCATTGGCGCTTCAATGGTTTTGTTGTAATTGAGCATTTATATGTGCACATCTGTGGTGCAAGCCGTGATGGCACCCATACATTGTATACCAGCCTGTAGTGTAGTTTGGTTTAATAAAATTGTGTCAGTTAATACTGTAGTTGTACTGTACTGGTTCCTGTGTACTATTATATGGTAAAGTTTACATTTTGTCTCTGCTTTTTTTACTTCCCTTCTTGGATTCCCCTTTTGCTTCATTACTATTGGTACCAAACCCCGGACTGTCTGACTACTCTCCTGCTCTCTGTTTTTGTATTTGTTCTTCTCCAAGTATTTGACGCTTGGCCCATCCCTGACCATGCATCTGCTTCATCCTCTGGTTTCGTCATCTTTTGGACTTATAGCTGGTAACAACTACTCTTTGCTTTCCATTTACTCCTCTGCTCCTTTTGCCCTTTATCTGCCAGTTGACAACTACTCTAAGAATAGCAATCTATGGATTCCCTGCAGCAAAGTCCACATCTCCATACAGATTTTAGAGGTTAAACAGTGAAAACTAGGTAACCCTTAGACTCAGCACCCCAAGCACAAAACTGACTGTGGTTTTAGACAATGTCAGGTGAGAAGTACCATTACAAACTGAAAAATAAAAATTCACATAGTCAAAAAAACACTCTAGTCTCTAGAAAGTAAAAGGAACCCGAACGCAAAATAGATCAATATTGTAAAAGAATAGCAAGTGACTAAATAGAGTAAGATCTCTAAAAAAGAAACATTCTTATGCATATAGTAACTTGTCCTAGTAACCGATAAAACTAACCATAAAGAGGGAAGCCGTCCCTCTAGATAGAGATCAAGGGACAGAGAAGACAAGGGGAACCGGGGAGGGATAATAGGGGGAGGATTCAAGGAGGCATCATGAAGAAAAAATAATGGCAATTACAAATAGGTACAGGTCATATAATAGAGATTAAACCTCAGCGGCATTCAGAATACATAAGGTGTCCCAAATAGCGTGAAATTAGTCCAGAGTTTTATTATTTTAGAGAGTGAACAAATCTGGAACAGATATCTTGTCGGGATTGTGGCACCATCTGCTTCCAGGATCTTATGATTAGGGTCTTTGCAGCAGACAGACGTGTAGGAGCAGTGTAATGGCAGGAAGGAGGTGAAGGGAAAGTGAGCCCTAATCTACCCACCGCCCTGTCCCTGCCTACTTGCAACGACCCGCCCTAGGCGACGGGGTACAACTGGGCGGCGGTCCCTACGCTGTCTAAGTGCACGGGAGAACAAACAGGGAACACGCAAGGGAAGGGGCAGTAGCCCACGGAACGCCGCGAGGAAACGGAGCGGTGAATGAATAGTCAGGACCAGGATGAAGTGGAGTATACCAACGTGAGCATGGAGAAGGAAGCAAGCCAGGGGCAAAGCGAAGCAGGTTAAGCGGAACTGCAGCAAAGCAGAAGCACGGCAGAAGCAGGCTGGAGCAAGCAGCAGTGGGGCCAGGAATCCAGAAGAATTACAAGCACTGAGGAAGAGAACACGGCAGGTAATAAAGGACAGGGGGCGGAGCTAACTCCGACTGACCAGGCCGCGATAGGCTCTCCCACTCCTGAGCCTGCCACCCTGGTTGGTGGGAGACGGTGTCAGTCTAACAGGTCTGGCCTCAGGTGTGGATTGATTAATCCCAGGAGTATACCTAGACGTAGTACCTGGCAGATCCCTAACAGTACTCCCCCTTTTATGAGGGGCCACCGGACCCTTACTAAGAGGACCCGGTTTAGTAGGGAAGAGAAGGTGGAACCTCCTGATCAATACCCCAGCGTGAACATCACGGGCAGGTACCCAAGTCCTCTCCTCCGGCCCGTATCCTCTCCAATGGACCAGGTACTGGAGGGAGCCCTGGACCATCCTACTGTCCATAATCTTGGCCACCTCGAATTCCACCCCCTCAGGGGTGAGAACGGGAACAGGAGGTTTCCTCGAGGGGGACCAGGACGGGGAGCAGCGTTTGAGGAGGGAGGCATGGAAGACGTCATGTATGCGAAAGGATGGGGGCAGCTCCAGACGGAAGGATACAGGGTTGAGGACTTCAATGATCTTATAAGGTCCAATAAATCGGGGAGCAAACTTCCTGGACGGGACCTTAAGGCGCAAGTTCCTGGACGACAACCAGACCAAATCCCCGACGACAAACCGGGGGTTAGCAGAACGTCTACTATCCGCCTGAATCTTTTGTGCGCTCTGGGACGCCTCTAGGTTCTTCTGAACCTGGGCCCAGACTGTGCACAGTTCCCGATGAACATCCTCTACCTCAGGATTATTGGAACAACCAGGGGAAACGGAGGAGAACCTTGGGTTAAACCCGAAATTACAGAAAAACGGGGAGACCCCTGACGAGTTACTGACCCGGTTATTCAGGGAAAATTCAGCAAGGGGAAGGAATGAGACCCAATCGAATTGACAGTCAGAGATGAAACACCTTAAATATTGTTCCAGGGATTGGTTAGTCCTTTCCGTTTGGCCATTAGTTTCGGGATGGAAGGCGGAGGAGAAGGACAGATCAATCTCCAACTTTTTACAAAAAGCTCTCCAAAATAAGGAAACAAATTGTACCCCTCTGTCAGAAACGATATTGACTGGGGCCCCATGGAGACGCAGGATGTGTTTCACAAACAAAGAAGCTAACGTCTTGGCGTTAGGTAGCTTCTTAAGGGGCACAAAGTGGCACATCTTGCTGAAGCGGTCTACTACCACCCACACCACCGACTTGCCCTGAGATGGGGGCAAATCGGTGATAAAATCCATGGAGAAATGGGTCCAAGGTCTCTGGGGAATGGGCAAGGAACGTAGTAGGCCCGCAGGTCGGGACCTAGGGGTTTTGGACCTAGCGCAAACCTCACAAGCGGCGACGTAAGCCCTAACGTCTTTAGGCAACCCAGGCCACCAATAGTTTCTGGTAATGAGGTGTTTGGTGCCCAAGATGCCAGGATGACCAGATAGAGTTGAGTCATGGTTTTCCCTGAGTACCCTTAGCCGGTATTGCAGGGGAACAAACAGTTTGTCCCCAGGGACGTTCCCGGGAGCTGAACCCTGATCAGCCGCAATATCAGAAGCTAAATCAGAATCCGTGGCAGAAACGATTATACCAGGGGGTAAAATACAAGCAGGATCCTTCTCGGAAGGAGGATTGGCCATGAAACTACGTGACAGAGCATCAGCCTTAATATTCTTGTACCCAGCCCTATAGGTAACTAAGAAATTAAATCTGGTAAAGAATAGTGCCCACCGAGCTTGTCTAGGATTAAGCCTCCGAGCCGATTCTAGGAAAACCAGATTCTTGTGATCCGTAAGGACCGTTACCTGGTGTCTGGCCCCCTCCAGGAAGTGCCGCCACTCTTCAAAAGCCCATTTAATGGCTAGAAGTTCGCGGTTGCCAATATCATAGTTACTCTCCGTGGGCGAAAACTTCCTAGAGAAGTAAGCACAGGGGCTGAGATGGGTGAGGGAGCTGGTACCCTGGGACAAGACGGCCCCCACTCCCACCTCGGATGCGTCAACCTCCACAATAAATGGCTCCTCTTGGTTGGGCTGAATCAGCACGGGGGCCGAGATAAAGCACTTCTTGAGGGTCTCAAAGGCCTGGACGGCCTCAGGGGGCCAATGGAGGACATCAGCACCCTTGATAGTAAGGTCCGAAAGAGGCTTAGCGACGACCGAGAAGTTGGCAATAAATCTCCTGTAATAGTTGGCGAACCCTAAAAAACACTGTAACGCCTTAAGGGAGGCAGGTTGGACCCATTCCGCCACAGCCTGAACCTTGGCAGGGTCCATGCGGAATTCATGAGGAGTGAGGATTTGCCCTAAAAATGGTATCTCCTGTACCCCAAAGGCACATTTTTCAGTCTTAGCAAACAGATTATTCTCCCGAAGGACCTGGAGCACCTTCCTGACATGCTCCACGTGGGAGGACCAGTCCTTGGAAAACACCAGTATGTCATCAAGGTACACAACAAGAAAATGACCCAGGTAATCTCTCAGGATTTCATTAATAAAATTCTGGAAGACAGCAGGGGCATTACACAACCCAAAGGGCATGACCAGGTATTCGAAATGACCCTCGGGTGTGTTGAACGCAGTTTTCCACTCATCCCCCTCTTTGATGCGGATAAGGTTATATGCCCCCCGTAGATCGAACTTAGAAAACCATTGGGCTCCCTGAACCTGATTAAAAAGATCCGGAATCAAAGGAAGTGGGTACTGGTTCCTTACGGTGACCTTATTCAGGTTACGATAATCAATGCACGGCCTAAGACCACCATCCTTCTTCCCCACGAAGAAGAAGCCAGCACCTACAGGAGAAGTCGAGGGGCGAATGAAACCCTTGGCCAGGCATTCTTGGATATACACCCTCATAGCTTCACGTTCAGGACATGAAAGATTAAATATCCTACCCTTAGGAAGCTTGGCACCAGGCACCAAATCGATGGCGCAATCGTAATCTCTATGGGGGGGGCAAAACCTCGGAGGCCTCCTTAGAAAACACATCGGCGAAGTCCTGAACAAACTCAGGAAGCGTGTTTACCTCCTCCCGGGGAGAAATAGAGTTAACAGAAAGACATGACATAAGACATTCATTACCCCATTTGGTAAGCTCCCCAGTATTCCAATCAAACGTGGGATTATGCAACTGCAACCAGGGAAGACCTAATACCAGATCAGACGATAATCCCTGCATCACCAGTACAGAGCACTGCTCCAAATGCATGGAGCCAACCAGGAGTTCAAAAACAGGAGTATGCTGAGTGAAATAACCATTAGCAAGGGGGGTTGAGTCGATACCTACTACAGGGATAGGATAAGGTAAATCAATAAAAGGCATCTTTAGAGACATAGCAAATTCCACAGACATGATATTAGCAGATGAGCCAGAATCCACGAAAGCACTGCCCGTGGCAGATCGGCCAGCAAACGAGACCTGAAAGGGAAGCAAAATTTTATTGCGTTTCACATTAACGGGAAATACCTGTGCGCCCAAGTGACCTCCCCGATGATCACTTAGGCGCGGAAGTTTTCCGGCTTTTTATTCTTGCGTATGGGACAGGTGTTCAGTAGATGCTTGTCGTCCCCACAGTAGAAGCAGAGACCATTCATTCTGCGAAACTCCCTACGTTGTCGAGGGGACATGGAGGCCCCGAGTTGCATAGGTACCTCCGAGTCCTCCGTGGAGGGGCGAGGGGACGGGACCTCGGGGGGGATCGCAGAAAAGTCAGAGGGGAGCACATTGAAACGTTCAAGCTGACGTTCCCTGAGACGTCGGTCAAGTCGTACTGCTAGGGCCATAACCTGGTCAAGGGAGTCAGAAGAGGGGTAGCTAACCAGCAGATCCTTCAGGGCGTCAGATAATCCTAACCTAAACTGGCACCTTAGGGCCGGATCGTTCCACCGAGAAGCTACGCACCACTTTCTAAAATCAGAACAGTATTCCTCAACCGGTCTCCTACCCTGACGTAAGGTCACCAGCTGACTCTCGGCTAAAGCAGTCCTGTCAGTCTCGTCGTAAATGAGTCCGAGGGTAGAGAAAAAACGATCAACAGAGGAAAGTTCAGGGGCGTCAGGAGCCAAGGAGAAGGCCCACTCTTGGGGCCCTTCCTGGAGTCGGGATATGATGATACCCACCCGCTGGTTCTCGGAACCTGAGGAGTGGGGTTTTAGGCGGAAATACAGTCTGCAACTCTCCCGGAAGGAGAGAAACGTCTTACGGTCCCCTGAGAACCGGTCAGGTAACTTGAGGTCGGGTTCTAGAGGTGAGGTGAGGGGTACTACTAAGGCAGCATCACCCTGGTTGACCCTCTGGGCCAGGGCCTGTAGGGAGAGGCCCTGCATCTGCTGGGTCAGGGTCTCAAGGGGGTCCATGATAGCGTCAGCGTAGGAGAATGGTAGACTAGGTATGGGCTTGTAATTATGTAATGGCAGGAAGGAGGTGAAGGGAAAGTGAGCCCTAATCTACCCACCGCCCTGTCCCTGCCTACTTGCAACGACCCGCCCTAGGCGACGGGGTACAACTGGGCGGCGGTCCCTACGCTGTCTAAGTGCACGGGAGAACAAACAGGGAACACGCAAGGGAAGGGGCAGTAGCCCACGGAACGCCGCGAGGAAACGGAGCGGTGAATGAATAGTCAGGACCAGGATGAAGTGGAGTATACCAACGTGAGCATGGAGAAGGAAGCAAGCCAGGGGCAAAGCGAAGCAGGTTAAGCGGAACTGCAGCAAAGCAGAAGCAGGCTGGAGCAAGCAGCAGTGGGGCCAGGAATCCAGAAGAATTACAAGCAGAGGAAGAGAACACGGCAGGTAATAAAGGACAGGGGGCGGAGCTAACTCCGACTGACCAGGCCGCGATAGGCTCTCCCACTCCTGAGCCTGCCACCCTGGTTGGTGGGAGACGGTGTCAGTCTAACAGGTCTGGCCTCAGGTGTGGATTGATTAATCCCAGGAGTATACCTAGACGTAGTACCTGGCAGATCCCTAACAAGCAGTGTGGTGGACTTCTTACCCATATGTTTCAGAGGAATATTTATGAGGTAGATAATGGAGTCTGGTGAAATACTATGATGAAAGAGGTCAGTAACCAGGTCTTGTATCTCTCTCCATAAGGGAACAATGAGGGCTATCCCAAAATATATGAAGGAGTTTACATGTGTCTGGCGGCACCACCAACAAATAGACGGGATGGAACTATCGAGAGCATCATGGAGAGCAGGAATGAAATACCAATGCATCAAAAGCTTATATTGCATTTCTTTATAAGCATTTCTTTATAAGCAGTGCAAATGAAATACTTAGTTGCCTGGTTCAAAATGATTTGCCATAGGTCCATAGGAATAGATTTCCCTAGTGCGATTTCCCCATCTCTCCATAGATCTATGACAACAGGGGTGTCACCCACAGGGGAATAAAGAATATTATAAATTATGGTAATAAGGCCCTTAGTAGATGTCCCAGTCTGACAATATTTTTTCAATGATGGGGAGGGGGACTTTAGCGCAACTAAACAAGCTCACAAAGTGTCTTATTTGGTGATAGCAGAACCTCTCCCTCTCTTGTATACGGAAAAACCAAGAGAGGAAACCAAAGGAGCGTAACTCAAAAGAAGGAAGCATGTACAATATCAGCAAGATGAAAAAAGACCCACTGAAGGCCAAGTAGACCAAAGAACATAGAGGACGTAATACTTTCATGTACAGAAGAGTTATAAAGATAAGATATCATGGGGGAGTGTTCAGAGGCTAACTGGAAATGACACAAAAACATTCAGATTGTTAAAGTCATTCCGCCCAACATGTTTAGGGGAGTAGTGGATGAGAGCTCCGGGACCAAAGCAAGGAGTTATTGTGCACTGCGGCAAGCCATAATTTCTTGAATTTTTGTCCATTTAGAGAAATCATGGAATACCCAGGACAGAATGTGTCTCAGGTGTACAGCGCAATAATATTTGAGAATATATGGTATTGAAATACGCAGGTGCATTCTCCACGAAAATATCACAAACTTCTGTATTCTGTGTTGCCTAGAATCCCAAATTAGATTAAATGTAATTTCAACTGTGACAATGGGACTTTGACTGAGAGAGTCTTAATGAAGTAAAGCAATTTGGGAAGGAAAGTTCATTATTTAAATTTTACAATTGGATATACCCCAAAGAGTAAAATTTGATGGGATTTCCATTCAGCCAGGAGGGAATGAAATTCACTAAACAAGGGGGGAATGTTACAAGAGTATAGGGAGATATAGGTGGCGGTAAATTGTTTCCCAAAGAACTTAACCGAGGTATCTTTCATAGTAAAGGAAGTTATGACAGATTAATTCTACATTGGAGAGGGATGTTAACAGGGTTATCCAGGTTTTTTAAAAATTGGCAGCAGGGCTGAAACTAACCCCTTGAAGTGCCCTCCTGCTAAAGCGGTAAGGTCCCATTCTTCACCACTCGTGTTCTGGGAGAACCTGCAATGGTCACATGCCAGTCATCGGTCATCGCTGCAGTCAATCGCTGGCCTCAGCAATGATGCTGCCATGAATGACACATGGCCGCTGAGTCCAGCAATTGGCTGCAGCGCCACGTGACCAATGAACGGCACATGACCGCTGCAGGAGATTCCAGGACAGGAGTAGCCAAATATGGGACCTCCATACTTGAGCATGAGGCACTTTGCTGGTGAGCATCTGTAAATTTACTATGTAATTCCATCCCCTGGTCTGCTGCCGAATTTAAAAAATCCCGGATCACCCCTTTAAGGGATATAGCTTCTGGCCTCTAAATAACTCTTGATACAACAAGGTGTAGAATAAATATCAATATACATACATAATAGACTGGACAGAAAGGAAAGAAAAGTAAAATAATATTAAAAGCATGTGCAGGGATTTTTAGGACTCGTGTGCATAATATAGTACAGTACCATAGTACAATACTAAAATAAACATAAGATAAATGGTGGCTTATGGTGATTATATTAGTAATGCCACTGTGCCCATATCAGTAGTGCTATAAAGTTCCCATAAAAATAGAACCATACAGTGCCCACATCATTTGCGCCTTGCAGTGTACATATACATAGGGCCATACAATGCACGTGTGAATAGTGCCATATAATGCCACATTAGTGCCACACAGCACCCTATAAAGTGCCACATTAGTGCCATACAGTGACCTAGTAGTGCTTATTTAACTTGTCTGTCCTCCTTGCTCTTATGCCATGCCCATATGCATAGGTTGCGGGCCTCTTCAGGGCTGTAGCTTGTGTACACTGCATCTGGAAATGTGACTATATGCAAATATAAAGGAAGAACAACGTAAAAAACAACAATTGTTACTAAGGCTGGCTGTGCCCCCCATATCCCACTGCAGTTCACCCGAAGTGTAGCTTCTACATCTAGAATATGAAATAGATTAGGTAGAATAAATCTATTCTGGCTTGAAAAGGTATGATGGTAACTTTAAATAGCTTACTAATACACATAGGAAGGATAAAATGTAAGTCGAATATTGATCAGAAAACATTCTGCCATCTACCGGCTCTCAGGAAAGTATTTTTGCTTATTGAAATATAATTGCACTCAGCCTTCCACTTCCTCCCTGAATCAATACTAATAGAAATGAAGTAAGAATAAGACTGCATTCAGTCAGCGGAGCTCATCCTGCGGGCTTCTTTGTTACACATAGAACTTTTTGTGTAGAGCATTTTATTTGAAATGTGAAATAACAAATTTATAAAGCATAATTCTGTGGAAACTAATAGAAATAATATAAAACTAATATAAATAGCTTCTCTTTTTAATGAAAAATCATCCTTGGAAATAAAGTTTGCTATTTGGCACAACTTATTGTGATATCACTGTGTATTACATAGGAAAAGTACTGGATTTACGTGTCAGGAGCCTATAGGCACAGAATGCTCTGTTCACATTCTTTATTTCTAATAGAAATAATAATAATATTATTAATAATAATATTAATAATACTATAATGCTGTTAATAGAGTACACACCTGTGGTTTTCATTTGGAAACAGTTTTATGAACATTTCCAAGAAAAAGATTTGTGAACCTGGCCTTACATCTCACTTGTAAATATACCCACCCCCACTATAGTAGACACAGAACAGCCATTTTCCCCGTTTACAACAGATGTAGCTGCACCCCCCCAAAACAGTTGATCACGGTATTGTCCTCCACCTTAAAACCAAGGGTAAGTTATTTTACTATTATATTAGAGAATTTCATGAGCAGCAATTTCATAATTTGTACCTATTCCCAGAATTCCTTGCTTTATAAGTGTGGGAAAATCACATACCAGAGCCGGAGAACCAGTGCTCTCACTTTCAGATTCTGCTATTGTACGCTGTTTACCCTGTGTATGCCAATATTCCAATTGTCGGAAATAAAAACTCAGATAAATGATACTATTCTGACTGCCTGTAGCAGTCATTGGGGGTGGCGGTGACTTCATACAAATTCATGAATATCCTAATCCGGTAAAAAATTGGAATCAGGTGAGTAGTAGAATTCATGCAACTTCATGTCTATAGAGGTCAGTTTCAAACTGTGTACTAATCAAATTACTTCACTTAATTGTTTGGCATTTTAAGCTTCTTTTCTTGGGAACATCAGGACTACTTGTTATGTTTTTCACCAGAGAGGTGGATCCTTAAACCCCAATTCGTTTGACGCAGGCTACACTGAGGTGGGGAGTCTTAGGAATCTCCCTGTATTTTATCCTAGAACCCCTGCAGGAGGGTACGGATTCCCAATTGGATTCCCAGGTCGTGCTCCCCAGAGTAGTCAACAATTGGTGGCGGGTGCGCTGTTGGAACTTCTGGTTCAGGTGTAGAGGATTGGGAGAGCAGATGCGATTGGTCAGAGGATGAGATGAAGACGTAACTAGCAGTCAAAACCAGGAGGTCGAACTAGAAGTACCAGATGACAACCAGAAGGAGCAAGATGTGAGCAAAATAGATTGGTAGGGCTAAGGTCGAGGTCGGAGAGGGGATCAAAACACAGAAGAAATAGCCAGAAAGAAATATTCCTTAAAGTCCACAGGATATGACACAAATGCCTGATAGATGCAGGTCACATTTCTGGTACCCGGAGATATGTCAAGAACTGGGGTCCCCTGATCATCCAGGCGGCTATGAATGAAGAGGAGGCACCGCTCTCTCCATTCATTTCTATAAGAGTTATGGAAACAGCTTGGAGCCCTCCCTCCTTTGCGCAGCCACCCTCTCCATTCATTCTCCACCTGTATGTGACAGCCAGCGGCCACTTCAACAGATGGGAAGGGGATTGGAGCCGGGACCTGCATCTATTAGACATTTATTGCATATCCTGTGGATATGCCATAAACTTCTGAATTGGGTATACCACTTTATTCATAGGCAAATGTATCCAGCCCCTTTAAAAGGAGACCTTGACAGGGCCACAGATGGGAGTAGAGAGTTGGAGGCCGCTGGTACATCTGCTTTCATAAGCTATCCATAAAGATATAATGATTATCGATCATTAAAGGGCTTGTCCACTACTGAACAAACTGATGACCTATCCACCGGATAGGTAATCAGTACATGATCGATGGGGATCCGACACCCGGACTCCACACCGTTAAACCGCTCCATCTGCCTCCGACAACCGGACGTACATGCCGGAAGCAGTTGGCTCCGGCCACTGAATAGCGGCCGAGCTGCAGTACTGCAGCTCTGCTCCTATTCAAGTGAATGGGATTAGAACTGCAGTTCAGCAGCATGGCCACTATGCAATGTACAGAGCCATCTGCTTCCAGCTCCGTACATCGCATAATGGACCATAACATCTGGTGCCCGGAGGCAGCTGGAGCGGCTTATCGGTGCGGGGTCCTGGTGTCGGACCCGCACCTATGATATACTGATGACCTATCTGGTGGATAGGTCATCAGTTGTTCAGTAGTAGACAACCCCTTTAATGATAATTGTTATGTCTATTCTACTACGAACAACCTATTCCATTCAATGAATATATGCTCTTATCATTCACGCTTTAAAAGTTTTCTCAATTGTTAGTAGTAAATTCTATAATCGTAAAATTTAGTTTAATACATTGGGAGCATTGCAAATGCACAATATTTCCTCTGATAGAAATCAATTTCATGGCAAAAATAATTCACATCACGGGAAATATATGTTTTCATGTAGACTCGTTCTAAAAACGGAATGTTCTCTGTGGCCAAATCTTTAAATCTATGACCAACTAAACACATTAGATTGTCATCAGGTCCTGTTCACATCAGCAGGAACTGCTGACATTTATCTTATGTTTAAGTTTAGCAAAAGTCAACCACGCATTATATGACACTGCTACTGGGGTATGGGTCCCCACCAAATGTTTCGACCAGTGGTCTTCACCAGCTTTAATCTGGCCCTGCTCATACAGTATTATTTTCAGGGCAACGAGCCTTTATATTGAGTGTACACTACAACTTTATAACAGGAATGCGGCGCAAAACCGAAATGCCTGTATGCAACAGCTATAACATCCATTCCGTTGTCATGGCAGCTTGATCCTCTCAATCATTAGTTGATATGAATATTCTTTATAATAGCATATGATAATAAATCAGCCGCTGGAAAATTAGCTTGGTAGGATAACAATCAGCTATAAAATTAATTAATTCGATGCAGTCATAAATTTCTAACTTCTAATGAGATGACTGGGCGTGCATATCAAGTCCCTAGAGTAAGTCACACTTAGATATATATGTCCTGCTACTGAATACCAGTATGCTGTTAGGTTTTTACATTAGGATAGTGAGTATAAACCTTGGCAAATTTCTCAAGTCATACAAATAAATCTTTGATAAAATGCACTGTATACACATGGTGGTGGCAGCCATTCATAAGGGGGAGATGCTCTTCTCCCCCTCCTATTATTATTATTATTATTAATGATTTTAAATTTTATTTGTTTTGTCAATGTCTTCTGTGAATAGAAAATGCAAGAATTTTAACGCCTTAAATGTGTTATTCCAGTTTCAGCACGTAACTTTTCCTCATGGTAACGTAGGGGACAACTTACAACCAACAGCTGACAAAAAAGATTAATTAAAAAAGATATGGAGACACCCAGAACATGGCTGAAAAAGTCACGGTCATTTATTAAGGGTTACATAAAATAACATTAATCCCTTAACCCATCATGTACGCTGCAGGTGTCAGCTGTCTACTACAGCTGATAGCATTGTCTAGCGGCCGGGATCATAGATAACCCAGCAGTTTAAACACTTAGATGCGATCGCAGCATATAAGCCGTTAGAAAGAGTGGGAAGCCCCATCTGTCATACCATCGCCCCCCACCCCGCGACGTGTTCGCAGGGTGCCGATGTCTGTCATGGCAGCCTGGGGGCCTAATGAAGGTCCCGAGGGCCACCATATTTCTCCTCCTATAAAGCCCTGCCAGAGGCAGGTATTAATAGGAGATCGTTAAAAATACCATACACGGCAATACATTAGTATTGCTGTGTATGGTATCCGCGATCTAAGGCTGGGTTCACACAACCTATTTTCAGACGTAAACGAGGCGTTTTATGCCTCGATTTACGTCTGAAAATACGGCTCCTATACGTTGGCAAACATCTGCCCATTCATTTGAATGGGTTTGCCGACGTACTGTGCAGACGACCTGTCATTTTTTACGCGTCACTGTCAAAAGACGACGCGTAAAATGACTGCCTCGTCAAAGAAGTGCAGGACACTTCTTTGGACGTAATTTGAGCCGTTCTTCATTGAATTCAATTAAGAACAGCTCAAAATTACGCCCGTAATTGATGCCTCGCAAAACGCGAGTACGAGCAATTACGTCTGAAATGCAGGAGCTGTTTTCTGCTGAAAACAGCTCCGTAATTTCAGACGTAATGGTCGTTATCGTGTGCACATACCCTAACAATCGCATGTTCAAGTCCAATAGTGGGACTGAAGGAAAATGTAAAAATACAAATCTATAAAGTTTTTAACACTATACAAAAAATACAAAAAATTTAAAAGTTTAAAGAAAAACTTTTCCAATTTTTAAATAAAATAATGAAAAAAAAAAGATAACTAAAATTGGAATTGCTGCATTCGTAAAAGTTCAAACTATTACAATATATCGTTACTTATCCCACACAGTGAACGCCATAAAAAATGCCAGAACTGCTACTGCTATTGCAACTTTCAATATAAGTAAATTACAAATTATATATATATATATATATATATATATATATATATATATATATATATATATATATATATAAAGCAAAGGATTGTAGCAGCACTGTGAACAAATGCCTGACTAGGCTGGTGCAAAGCTTCAAAAATAAAGGAGTGACCTCTCCTTATGTGTTAGGGTATGTTCACACGCTGAGAGGCAGTTACGTGTGAAAAGACAGACTGTTAACAGCTGCCTCGTTTCACACGTAAAAGCTCCTCCTCGTAATTTACGAGGCGTCTGAGACGCTCTTAAACCTTGAGCCGTGCTTCATTGATTTCAATGAAGAACGGCTCAAATTACGTGGCAAAGAAGTGTCCTGCACTTCTTTGCCGAGGCAGTAAATTTACGGGTCGTCGTTTGACAGCTGTCAAACGACGACTCGTAAATAACAGGTCGTCTGCACAGTACGTCGGCAAACCCATTCAAATGAATGGGCAGATGTTTGCCGACGTATTGTAGCCATATTTTCAGACGTAAAACGAGGCATAATACGCCTCGTATACGTCTGAAATTTGGCCGTGTGAACATACCCTTAGATATCCAAAACAGAGAACGTGAAGCAGCACTCAAATAAAGTGAATTTATTCATCCAACATCAAACCATAACATTTCACCTTCTCCATGAAGCCTCCAGCTCAGATGTTAACCTAGCTTAAGGAAGCGCAAATGTTTTAGGGTATGTTCACATGCAGTGACCAGAAAAGTCAGAAAATACGGAGCTGTTTTCAGGCGAAAACAGCTCCTGATTTTCAGACGTTTTTGTAGCAACTCGCGTTTTTCGAGGCGTATTTTACGGCCGTTATTGTAGCTGTTTTTCAATGGAGTCAATGAAAAATGGCTCCAAAAACGTCCCAAGAAGTGACATGCACTTCTTTTTCGCGGGCGTCTTTTTACGCGCCATATTTTGACAGCGACGCGTAAAAGTACACCTCATGGGAACCAAACACATTAAAACCCATTGCAAGCAATGGGCAGATGACTGTAGGCATAATGGAGCCGTTTTTTCAGGCGTAATTCCAGGCGTAAAACGCCCTACGTCTGAAAACACTGCGTGTGAACATACCCTTATTGTTGTTTTTTTTTACTTAACACAGTTGTATGAGGGCTGTTTGAATTTTAAATGTATTTATTAGTATTTGACGGTAAGGATATCTTCACATGCTAAACATAAAACGGCTGTAAAATACAGAGTTACTTTCAAGGGAAAACAGCCTATGATTTTCAGCTGTTTTTTAATTCATCAAGAGTTTTTTGATGCGTTTTTTTACGGACGTTTTTAGAGCTGTTTTTCTATTGAGACAACGAAAAACAGCTCCAAAAACGTTTCCGTTTCCCATAGAAATCAATGGGCTGATGTTTGGAGGTGTTCAGCTTCCTTTTTTCATCCGTTTTTCGAGGGAATATATGCCATGTGAACATACCCTAATACATTTTTTTTTATGTCTGACTTTACTTTTCTAAATTTTATAAGTGCCCTATCTCCCACATACACCGCGTTCCAAATTATTATGCAAATGATAACAGATTTTTTTTTAGAAGTAAAAAACTCAAAATGCACTGTTTCAAATTATTATGCACAACAGAGATCAAAACATTTTAAAGGTTGTCAGGAGAAATAAAATGGTAATTTGTTGAATTTGCAGCATCAGGAGGTCATATTTACAGAAATCAAAAGCTCTTTCAATCAACAAAAAAAACGTAACAGGCCAAGTTACATGTTAACATAGGACCCCTTCTTTGATATCACCTACACAATTCTTGCATACATTGAATTTGTGAGTATTTGGATAGTTTCTGCTTGAATATCTTTGCAGGATGTTAGAATAGCCTCCCAGAGCTTCTGTTTTGATGTGAACTGCCTCCCACCCTCATAGATATTTTGCTTGAGGATACTCCAAAGGTTCTCAATAGGGTTGAGGTCAGGGGATCATGGGGGCCACACCACGAGTTTCTCTCCTTTTATGCCCATAGCAGTTAATGACACAGAGGTATTCTTTGCAGCATAAGATGGTGCATTGTCATGCATGAAGATAATTTTTCTCCGGGAGGCACAGTTCTTCTTTTTGTACAACGGAAGTGGTCAGTCATAAACTCTACGTACTTTGCAGAGGTCATTTTCACACCGTCAGGGACCCTAAAGGAGCCTACCAGCTCTCTCCCCATGATTCCAGCCCAAAACATGACTCCGCCACCTCCTTGCTGACGTCGCAGCCTTGTTGGGACATGGTGGCCATTCACCAACCATCCACTACTCCATCCATCTGGACCATCCGGGGTTGCATGGCACTCATCAGTAAACAACACGGTTTGAAAATTAGTCTTCATGTATTTCTGAGCCCACTGCAACCGTTTCTGCTTGTGAGCATTGTTTAGGGGTGGCCGAATAATAGCTTTATGCACACTTGCAAACCTCTGGAGGATCCTACACCTTGAGGTTCGCGGGACTCCAGAGGCACCAGCGGCTTCAAATACCTGTTTGCTGCTTTGCAATGGCATTTTAGCAGCTGCTGTCCTAATCCTATTAATTTGTCTGGCAGAAACCTTCCTCATAATGCCTTTATCTGAACGAACCCGTCTGTGCTCTGAATCAGACACATAATCTTTTCACAGTACGATGATCACGCTTACGTTTTCTTGAAATATCCAATGTTTTCATACCTTGTCCAAGGTATTGCACTATTTCACGCTTTTCGGCAGCAGAGAGATCCTTTTTCTTTCCAATATTGCTTGAAACCTGTGGCCTGCTTAATAATGTGGAACGTCCTTCTTAAGTAGTTTTCCTTTGATTGGGCACACCTGGCAAACTAATTATCACAGGTGTCTGAGATTGATTACAATGATCCAAAGAGCCCTAAGACACAATACCATCCATGAGTTTAATTGAAAAACGAATAATTAAATGTTTATGACACTTAAATCCAATGTGCATAATAATTTGGAACGCGGTGTAATCTGATTGGCGCTGTAATGTAGATAACAACAGTGTTTTTTTATTTTAAAAAACTATCATTTTTTTACCACGTTATGAGCAATTTTTGATTTATGCTAATTACTTTCTTAATGCCATGTGGGCGTTTTAGAGAATTGTATGACGCTGACCAATCAGCGTCATACACTTCTCTCCATTCATGTCCATTTGTACACAGCACAGCGTGATCTTGCTGTGCTGTCAGATACACCCACATTAACTTTACTGAAGTGTCTTGAGAGTGAATAGACATCGCATCCAGCTAGGACAAGATGTCTGCACACTCCCGACACTTCAGTAAAGTTTGCTACCAACATGCTGTCATTCACAGCGTGATCTTGCGAGATCATGATGTGCAACGATTAAGTCCCACACAAACTTTACCGAAGTGTCGGGATTGTGAATGGACATCGCGTCCTGGCTGGAGGTGATGTCTATTTACTGTCAAGACACTTCAGAAAAGTTAATGTGGGTGTATGTGACAGCACAGCATGATCTCGCTAGATCACGCTGTGCTGAGTATGAATGGAGAGAAGTGTATGACGCTGATTGGTCAGCGTCATACACTTCTCTCCACAACGCCCACTTGGCCAAAAGCAAAAAAATGCCCAGTTGGGCATTAAGAAAGAAATTAGCATAAATTAAAAATTGCTCATAACTTGGTCAAAAATGATCGTTTTTCAAAATAAAAAACACTGTTGTTATCTACATTACAGCACCGATCCCATTATGTAGGAGATAGGGCACTTATAATGTGATGACAGAGCCTCTTTAACATTCAGTATAAAGCATTGGAATAGCTTTGTATTTCAGTTCTTTATAGCCAGTCAGTGTAGCTGACATGAACATATTAGTCACTTAAGGCCCTTTTACACAGGCCAATTATGGGGCAAACGAGCGTCCACTTGAACGCTCCTTCCCGATAATCGCCCTGTGCTGCCGACATAATAGAAATATATGGGGACGAGCGATCGGAGTAAGGAGTGCTTGTCCCCATACATAGCTTGTTGTGGAAGGAGCAAACGAGCGCCGATCAATGAGCTGTCTCGTGTCGGCAGTGTAAGAGGACCCTTAGTGATAACAGCTCTGAGTCGCCTTTGTTTAATCGTGTTGCAGGGGCTGCCAATTGGGTGTTTATGCCCTAAGGCTGGGTTCACACAACCTATTTTCAGGCATAAACGAGGCGTATTATGCCTAGATTTACGCCTGAAAATACGGCTACAATACGTCGGCAACATCTGCCCATTCATTTGAATGGGTTTGCCGACGTACTGTGCCGACGACCTGTAATTTACGCGTCGTCGTTTGAGAGCTGTCAAACGACGACACGTAAAATGACTGCCTCGTCAAAGAAGTGCAGGACACTTCTTTGGACGTAATTTGAGCCGTTTTTCATTGAATTCAATGAAGAACAGCTCAAATTTACGGGCGTCAAAGACGCCTCGCATAATGCGAGGAGGAGCAATTACGTCTGAAACGACGGAGCTGTTTTCTCCTGAAAACAGTCTGTAATTTCAGACGTAAAAGGCAGCTATCGCGTGCACATACACTTAGGTGCCAAGGTTGATATTGACTGTGACATCCAAAGGGTAAAATGTCCTTGATCTGAGTTATTAATAATACATACACTGTACAGATAAATAGTGCAATATAACATCCAGATAAATAGTATAGTATTGGTAATAAATAGTGTGCACAGCATCCAAACATGTTACATAGGCCCCTTGAATAATCACATTCTGGTGTTGGCAGGAAGCCATTTATTTCCTTACACCTAGGCTCAGGGACCTCTCCCACTGCATGAGTCCAATCAGTTCGATTGCACACAAAGGTCTGAGGACTGCAACAGCGCGCTTCTAAAGGTCTACATGGGCACTAGCAGAGACTGCCTAGAACACTAGCATAGCTCCCAACCGTCCAGGTTTCTCACCGCTGTCCCACCGTCCCGCGCAGTCTGAAAATTGTCCCGCTGGGCGCCGCAGTGCCCCAGGCGCAACTCGGAGGTCAGGAGGAGGGGGGCACCGCCGAGCAGCGGTATCAAAACAGCTGATTGCTGCTGACAAGCGCCCTGCATGCCGAACGATCAGCGTCAGGAGGACTTGCGGTGGCGTTCTGACTGGGGTCGATGCCGGCCCTGGAGTGGACCAGACCAGTCACCTGACTTCACTGGTCAGGTGACTGGACTGGTTCACTCCCGGGCCCGCACCGACCCGTCAGAACGCCGCTGCAAGACCTCCTGCCTTTTTCTAACGATGAGTGATATCAGGCAGCGCGGAGAGTGGTAGCAGTAGGCTACATCTACCGCTGTCCACTCTGGTGGCAGTGTGTCACAAAGTACAAGGGGGAGGGGGGTTGTGTGGCACTATGTATAAGGGGGGGAGGGGGTTGTGGGCCACTATGTACAATGGGGAGAGGGGGTTGTGTGTGGCGCTTTGTACAAGGAGGGAGCGGTTTGTGTGGCACTATGTACAAGAGGGGCCTGTGTTACGCTATGTACAAGGGGGGCTGTGTGTGGCACTATCTACAAGGGGGGCTGTGTGTGGCGCTATCTACAAGGGGAGCTGTGCGTGGCACTATCTACAAGGGGAGCTGGGCGTGGCGCTATCTACAAGGGGGGCTGTGCGTGGTGCTATGTACAAGGGGGGCTGTGCATGGCGCTATCTACAAGGGGGGATGTGTGTGGCGTTATCTACATGGGGGGTGTGGAGCTATCTACAGGGGTCTGTGTGTGGCACTATCTAAAAGGGGGGCTGTGTCTAGCGCTATCTAAACGCAGCCTCCCTTGTAAATATTACTAACTTTATTTTTTTGTTTTTGCAGTTTGTGCTGGACTGTTTGGACTACGTCGTAGATTTGTTGGAATGCTGCGATGATCTAAATTTTTTTTAAATAAAATGGTGAAAGAGGGTTGAGTTCTTATTTCAATAAAAATATATTTTCTTATGTCTGTGTTTTTTTTAATACTTTAATAGCGCCTTAGTAATGGCAGTTGTCCGATTGACAACGTCTATTACTAAGGTGGGGCTTAGTGTTAACCAATAAAAAGGCTGCAACTAACCCCCCATTACCCCTGTACCCACCGCCAATAGGGGTGCTGGGAAGAGCCGGGTGTGATCCTGCACCTGACCATCTGTAGTGATGGGCGTGCACTGGGGCGGCCACAGGCTGGTATTATGAGGCTGGAAAGGGCCAAAAACTGTGGCCCTTCTCACCCTGGTAATGCTAGGCTGCTGCTATGTTGTATCTGGCTGGTTATGAAAAATAACCACGGGCCGCGTGCTTGAGACCCCTGGTCTATACAGTGCCCAGATGCATAGGGGGGATTTTTTAAACTTTTACAAATGCATCATTTGTGAAAAAAAATTGTGAATTTTTATGCATTTACACCACTTATATGAAATGGGGTGGGGTTTAGAAAAAGGGGGCATGATCTGCCACGGCCTGACTAATTTACTACTTTATGCCAGAAACTGATTTATATTATAGCAGAAGTCTTTGCCAGCTCGAACCTGGCGTAGATATTCTTTTCAGGCGCACGGACAGCCAGAATTAGACACAGCTTACTCCAGCTATCTTTATATTAAGACTGGCGTATGAAACGTTTGTCTTAATAAATCTCCCCGAGTGGTCATAAAAGCAGTGTGTGTAAATAAATAATGAAAATAGTCGCTATATATAAGTAGTGCATTCATAATAACTTACTTTGTGGACTGCAGTAGGTTCATGGAAGAACAGGCAAACAAGCAGAAGGTGACTCAGCTGAACGATTTGCACTTAATTTATACAAGATTAGAAAAACTTGGCTGAAACACACATGTCCATGGGTTGTATCAGGTTTTGCATCTCTGTAACTTTACGTGGTCTGCATGTTGTGTCTGAGTTGCTGTGGTTCCTAAAGGCTTCCACTTTACAATAATATCACTTAGTTAATCGTGGGATAGCTAGAAGGGAAGAAATTCCACAAATTGACTTGTTACAACAGTGTCAATGGAACGGAATGAAACACCTGAATTTAATGATTAAAAGGTGTGTCCCAATACTTTTTTCCATATAGTGTAAATAAACATAAGTGCAGCGCACCGAGCTGGCCACTCCTTCTCCGGTACGCCACCTAGGGGAGAAATCAGCACTTATCACAGTATGGCATCCACACAAGTACCACATACTTGGAATACTGTATATACAAAACATAAAAGTAGGCACGTAATGTCCCTATTAAGAGTCTGAACCCTACCCCACACCTTAACATGCCTTATGTCTTTGTGAGAACCACCACTTCTCCATTGTCATCTGGGACTGGGACCTGCTTATTGAGGAGTTCAGTAGGGTTCCCAATTTCCAGACCATCACAATCTGACTTTTGTGACATGACAAACTGACATATTATAGATAGAAATTATACATTCGTTATGGTTAATCAGTTAGTAATGGTGTAATAATTCTGGTAGTGTTGGAGGGTAGGCCAGGTCCACATCTGCGTTCCGTTTTTCCACTGCTCTGCTCCGTCATAGGAGCAGAACAACAAAAATAGCCGAAACTCGGGACCGGTTGCATGCTGAAAACTATTGTCACCCGACGGAACCCATTGACTTGAATAGGTTTCGTCAGGTCTTCGCCATGGTTTCCGGCATTTTGCCGGACATAATAGCGTAGCATGTTGCACTATTTTGTCCGTCAAGAACAATGGAATCTGTGATGGAGGCCCCTAACAGAGCCTCCAATGCAGATGTGAACAGCCCCTTACTCCAGAGCTTAGATTTCTCTTGGTGTTTGGAAAGTTAGAAAATTACGAGACCCGGAAAGGAATTCAGCTCCATCGTCTGTTTCAGTGGCAGCCGCAGCCCTCGATATTCCCTCATGTCATATGAGGCTTTAAAAGGGGAATAAATACTTTCTTGAAAGGCTTCATCAAGTGGGATTTCTGTGAGATGACATGGAAAACATCCCTGATTTCTACTCTCTCCCATGACTTGTTTTTGTCTGTTTGATCCCATTAACTCCATCACTGCCTAAGGCTGAAACGAATGGGGTCAATGAAATCAGACCTCGGCCAAGAGCTTTCCAGCTCCTCACCCATCCTCCTCCTTCTTCTCTTCAGCTGCTGCTTCCTGATGACAGCTTTAAAAGCAACAGGAATTGAGAAAAAACTGAATTCTACTACATATTAAAGCAAATGACTTTATGTTAATGGTTCATTTCTTTATTTTGTATTATGTGTTTGTGTACTCATACATAAAAAGTGTGTTAGGCCCCATGCACACGACCGTGGAATTCATCCGTAATTACAGTCCGTAATTATGGACCGTAATTACGGAACCATTCACTTCTATTGACCACGGACACCTTCTCGTATATTTACGGGAAGGTGCCCATGCCGTAGAAAGGCTCCGCAAAAGATAGGATATGTACTATTTTTTTTATTTTATAGACCGTGCTCCCAAACTTTATAATGGGAGCACGGCCCGCACATGATTACGCGCATGGTCGTGTGCAGGGGGCCTTACTTGTAGATTGATCGGGAGGGGAAAGTTACTTTAAAATGCTGAATACAATCTATACACATTAAGGACATTGCAAAGTTAATCATGATAGATAATTATAATTTTCAAAATTAAATTTTTTGCATCTATACATATCTATATATATGTATATGTATATATATATATATATATATATATATATATATATATATATATATATATATATAGATATAGATATATATATTGATAGATAGATATAGCAGCAATATTTTCATGTACAAATATTGTCACCACTAACACCAGTTCCTGACCCCAGTGGGTAACAAAATCTAATTCCAGACACACACTAGGGACAATTTCGTAGGAAGTCACTTTAAGGGGCTGTGCCAGTATTACATGTTATAGAAATATAATTCAGCATTAAAATTAATTTGCTTTGTAAATTACCCTATGTTACAAATATGCTCCAGTTGCCTTTACTTCATTATAATGGCGCCCCCTGTTGTTAATTCTGTATAGTAATGTGCACGTCCTCCTACTGAGCTGATAGAGGGAGGATGCACATGCTCAGTTCTGCTCTCCAACTGCTACGAGCCAATAGAAAATGTCTTCTCTGCTTGTCCATAAAGAAGTAGGGAAGAAGCTTTTATTCAGAAACACAGCTTCCCTTCCTCAGTTATATAGGGCTGGGCTTTCCCTCTAAAAAAAAAAAATGCAATAGGGGGCATATGTAAAGCTTCTCCTAGAAAGTGGGCAGAGACAGTGAAACAGAATGATGTGCCTATACAAGCTGACAGTGAGGGGGAGGAGCTTCAGTAAAAAGGACAGGCCCCCTGAGCTGCCAGCCTGAAAAACATCTAGCAGAGCAATTGGAGCAATGAATGGGGAGATCTCTGGATCCATGTAAGATACAGGGGTATTTCAGGCTTTCTTAGAAAGAGATTGTCATGCACTATATTATGTCTGATTTTGTTTTTTAATTCTGGGACAACCCTTCTAACCTATCAGTATTTGTTTTGAGTATGGAAAGAAATAGGAGTACCCGAAGGGAACCTATGCAAACACCGGGAGATTATGCAAACAAAGCAGAAGTTGCCCTTCGTTGGATTTGGACCCAGGAACCATATTGTAATGTCGGGGTAGGGAGACAGACATGTGAGCCCTAATCTACCCGCCACTCAGTCCCTGACTACTTGCAACGACCCGCCCTAGGCGACGGGGTACAACTGGGCGACGGTCCCTACACTCAATAGGTGCACGACAGACAAGGGTACAAAGAAGCCGGGGAAATGGGGAAGTTGCCCACGGGAACACCGTGAGCAACAAGCGAGGTGAACGAGCCGAGTCAAACCAGGAGATGAGCGAGGTACAAAAACGCTGAGCAGAAGAGTGGTCAGAAAAGCCAAGGTCAATAACAAGCAGAGGGTAGTAGTTCAAGAAGCTGCAGCAGGGCCAGGAAACCAGCAGAGAAGAATCACAAGCAAAGGAGGAACAGGAAAGGCAGGTATAAATAGACAGAGGGCGGGAGCTAGCTCCGTCTGGCCAGGCTGTGATAGGCTCTCCCACTCCTAAGCCTGCCATCCTGAGTGGTGGAAGATGGAGTCAGTCTCACAGACATAGAAGCAGGTGCAGACTGATTACCTTTGGGTGTTGACACAGAAGCTGTGTCTGGCAGATCCTTTACACATATGCATTGTAAACAACATAACTTGAGCCTGCAATTCAGATTACGCCCCATGCACATAGCAGAGCCGTGTACATGAAGCCTGTACGGCAGTGCCTGAAGGCCGTTTGACTCCCTAGTACATGGCCGTATGGTCTCCTTGTGCTGCCATACAGGCCCCATCGGGTGCCGTATTTACGAAGCTATCCCCTCCAAGAAGCAATACTTCTAGAAGAGAATACATCTGCACAAACATTATGTGAGGGTGTATGGCAAAAAAGAATTCTCTCAGAATCATACAGAATACGATATAAAATACCTCTGTGTGTCTTCGCATGACATCTGAGGCATTCAGGTACAGTAGAGGCCTCATACACCTCTATTTTTTTGTTCACAACTGCACATACTTGTATGGAAAATATTTTATGTGGAGCCACAATACGTCCGTGTGCGTGAGGCCTAACCTGTGAACAGCGTTAATTTTCTTTGATAGTTGGGTAAGGGGCTGTCTAAAGCAATGGTGGATGGCCGCTCTTTCATGCCAGCATAGATAATCTGTGCAACCCTCACCTAAGGCGACAATATTTCCGTATTCACTAGGTGTTGGAGACAGGTGCTTTAACTATATTCCTATATCTCAATAAAAGCCTCAGGTAAAGCTGCTAGATTTTCTTTTCTTATTAAAGTCATTTTTTAGTGATGAGAATGGGAAGGAAAAGTGTAACATGCATAGTGTGCAGGGTTAGGCCCTGCTTCTCAGATATAGCTGCTCCTGCGGCTCACTGCTACATTTGACCATTGCAGGTAAAATATATTTTTCATACAAGGACATCTAGTTGTGAACAAAAAAAAATATCCCCCCTATTTTAATATCGTCAGCCTCCTGACGAAGCCAGTCCGTGGCGAAACGCGCGTCGAGGCGTTCTTGCTCCTGTGTCCCATCTCAGTTGTCTCTCTCTTCCATCATGTCCTTAGGTATGTGTTGCTTTCTTTACCATTAGGCTACCATTGGATGTTGCTGTTACTGCCATTACCTGGCTTGGTTTTCTTCATAGATTTCCTTACATACTGTTAGATTATTGTTCTATATACACCATGCAGTCTCCGTAGCGTCTTTCGGTATATCCATTTTTACAACACATATTTATTATTTTCGCATTATTTATTTATTTTTTATTATTGTGTTATTTGACTTTGGATGTTAGACTCTGAGCTGGGTCAGGTCTGCTAACCCTTTGGTACACTTATCAGTCTACCGTGCTGCTCTCCATGTGTTTGTTTGTATGTTTATCATATTTCATGTGATACCATGTATTGTTATTTATTAATAAAGATCTATATATTCTTTTACAATACGTGACTGTTATATATATATAATATCATTTATTGGGGTGTTTTGTCCCCTGTGCTTAAGTGCTCCTAGGTTGTCTCTATAGTTTTTGGGGGACCCCCTGCTTCTTTCCCTTTTAGAGGTCTCTTGTAGGTTTACTACAAAAAAATATATCTGACAGACAAAATGTATGTGGTAAATGTTCATGTTTAACCCCTTCCCGCAATTTCACGTACAGTTACGTGATGGGAGCTGGTGTTTTCCCGCAATTCCACATAACTGTACGTGAAACAGATGGAGCTGGCTCAGGAGCTGAGCCAGCGACATCACCGCCGGCTGACAGCTGTATGTTACAGCTGGCACCCTGAGGTATCCACCAGGACCGGAGCTAGACTCCGATCCGACCGATTAACCCCTCACATGATGCGTTCAATAGAGATCGCGGGGCCCAAGAGGCTTCCGGTACCATCGGCAAAATGGCGCCGGCTCAGAAGCTGAGCCAGCGTCATCAGCAGTGGGTGTCCACTGTATGTTACAGCGGACATCCCACTGTAAAGGCAGGAACCGGAGCTAGCTCCGACTCCTGCCATTAACCCCTTCAATGCAGCGATTCAATGCAATCGCTGCATCAAAGTGGTTTGTATGAAATCGGCAGCCTGCCATGCGATGGCAAGGCTGGCGACTGTTACTATGGCAACAGGATGCCTAACAATGGCTTCCTATCTGCCATTACGGAAGCCGATTAGGCCCCGCCCGGAGGCGGGGGCCTGATCGGAATGCTGTCAGTGAACAACTGACAGTTCTAATACATTGCACAACATAGGTAGTGCTATGTATTAGAACATCAAACAAATAGTTAGACCTTCAAGTCCCCTAGTGGGACTAAAGAAAAGTGTAAAAAAAAAGTGTAAAAAAAGTAAAAATAAAAGTTGTAAAAAATACAATAAAAGTTTAAAATAATAACACAAAACACAATTGCCCTTTTTCCCTTATCAAGTCATTTATTATTGAAAAAAATAATAAAGCCATACATATTTGGTATCGCTGCGACGGTAACGACCTTAACTATAAAAATATTATGTTATTTATTCCGCACAGTGAACGCCGTAAAAAAAAACCTGAAAAATACTGACATAATTGCTATTTTTTGGTCACTTTGTCTTCCAAAAATTGAAATAAAAACTGATCAAAAAGTCGCATGTACCCAAAAATGGTACCTATAAAAACTATAACTCGTCTCGCTAAAAACAAGCCCTCATACAGCTCCATCGACGAAAAAATTAAAACCGTTATGGCTCTCACAACTTGGCGACAGAAAAAATCCATTCTCTAAACAAAAGTTATTTTATTGTGCAAAAAGTTGTAAAACATAAAAAAGTGCTATAAATTAGGTATCACCGGAATCGGACTGACCCGCAGAATAAAGGTAACATGTAGTTAATAACGCGTGGTGAACGCTGTATAAAAAGAACTAAAAAAAATATGCCAGAATTGCTGTTTTTTGGTCACCTTGCCTCCCAAAAAAAAAAGGATAACAAGTGATCAAAAAGTCGTATGTACCCCAAAATGGTACCAATAAAAACTACAGCTCGTCCCGCAAAAAAAAACAGCCCTCGTACCACTACGTCTATGAAAAAATAAAATTAGTTATGGCTCCAATAAGCCAGGAAAGAAAAATATGCAGTTTTGCCGGCCCGAGGGGAACGTTTCTTCTGTTTCAAGTGGCGAATTATCAAGGACCCTTCAATTAGGGAACCAGGAAAGGGAGGACCCAAACATATCTTCTGGAAGTGAGGGCGCCCGTATTATACCAGGACAACACTTTCCCCGGGAAAATTCCCCAAACTGCAAAGAACCCGAGTGTGGACCAAAAGGGGAATAAGTAAAGACCATTTACTAGTGCGACACCGGCCTGTGCAGAAAGGATTGTGTCACAGCATAACACACATCTATGGATTATTTTATTGTTTTTTTGTACCCCATTATTATACCACCTGACTCTGCCCCTTATATACTCCGCCCGGCTTACATGTGCCCCCACATTATAAACGGAAATACCAGTAAGACTCAAAACAAAACAAAATCCACGCTCCAAAAGCCAAATGGTGCTTCCTCCCTTCTGAAACCTACAGTGTGCCCAAACAGCAGTTTACTTCCACATATATGGCATCGACATCGAGAACCCTTTTAACAATTTTTGGGGTGTGTGTCTCTAGTGGCACAAGCTGGGCGCCACATATTGGCATATCTATGGAAAAAATCCCATTTTCACTCTGCAACTTCGAGTGCACACCAATTTCTGCCAATTACTTGTGGAGTTAATATGCTCACTACACCCCTAGGTGAATACCTTGAGGGGTGTAGTTTCCAAAATGGGGTCACTACTGGGGGGGATCCACTGTTTTGGTCCCACAGGGACTTTGCAAATGCGACATAGCGCCCAGAAACCAATCCAGCAAAATCTGTGCTCCAAAAGCCAAATTGCGCTCCTTCTCTTCTGATCCTTGCCGTGTGCCCAAACAGTAGTTTATGACCACAAATGGGGTATTGCCGTACTCCAGAGAAGTTGCTTTACAAATGTTGGGGTTCTTTTATTCCTTTATTTGTTGAGAAAATGAAAAATGAAAAAATTTGAGCTAAAGCTACATCTTATTGGAAAAAAAGTATATTTTTTTTATCTTCACTGCCCAATTCTAATAAAATCTATGAAACCTCTGTGGGTTCAAAATGCTCACTACACCCCTAGATGGATTCTTCAAGGGGTGTAGTTTCCTAAATGGAGTCACTTTTTTTGGTGTTTTCACTGTTTTGGTCCCTTAGGGGCTTTGCAAATGCGACGTGGTCTCCGCAAACCAGTCCTGCTAAATTTGAGCTCAAAAAGCCAAATGGCGCTCTTTCCCTTCTAAGCCCTGATGTGTGTCCAAACAGCCGTTTATGACCACATGCGGGGTATTGTTTTACGCGGGAGAAATTGCTTTACAAAAGTAGTGGCGCATTTTCTCCTTTTAGTCCATGTGGAAATTAGAAAAAAATTGCTTAACCTAATTTTCTTTGAAAGAATTTTCACTGCCTACTTCCAATAATTTCTGCAAAAAACCTGCGGGGTCAAAATGCTCACTATACCCCTAGATAATTTCCTTAAGGGGTGCAGTTTCCAAAACTGGGTCACTTTTGGGGGATTTCCACTGTTTTGGCCCCGCTAGAGCCTTTCAGACCCGACATGGTGCCTAAAATATTTTCTAATAAAAAGGAGGCCCCAAACTCCACTAGGTGCTCCTTTGTTTCTGAGGCCTGTGCTTCAGTCCATTATCACACTAGGGCCACATGTGGGGTATTTCTAAAAACTGCAGAATCTGGGCAATAGATATTGAGTTGCATTTCTCTGGTAAAACTTTCTGTGTTACAAAAAAAATAGATGAAAAATGAATTTCTGCAAAAAACAAAAAGAAATTTGAAAATTTCACATCTACTTTGCCTTAATTTCTGTGAAACATCTAAAGGGTTAAGAAACTTTGTAAATACTGTTTTGAATACTTTGAGGGGTGACGTTTTTAAAATGGGGTGACTTATCGAGTGTTTCTAATATATAAGGCCCTAAAATCCAATTCACAACTGAACTGGTCCCTGGAAAAATAGCCTTTTGAAATTTTCTTGAAAATGTGAGAAATTGCTGCTAAAGTTCTAAGCCTTGTGATGTCATAGAAAAATAAAAGGATGTTCAAAAAACAATGCCAATCTAAAGTAGACATATGGGTGATTTTAATTAGCAACAATTTTGTGTGGTATTACTAGTAATCTGTCTTACAAGCAGATACATATAAATTTAGAAAAATGCAAATTTTTCGCAAAATTTTGGTGTTTTTCACAATTAAATACTTAATGTATCGAGCAAATTTTGCCAATAACCTAAAGTCCAATGTGTCACAAGAAAACAATCTCAGAATCGCTTGGATAGGTAAAAGCATTCCAAAGTTATTACCACATAAATTGAAACATGTCAGATTTGAAAAAATTGGCTGTGTCCTGAAGGCCAAAACAGGCTGCGTCCTGAAAGGGTTAATGAACCTATCATTTTCAGGGTAGGAACACACACAACGTATTCAGTGCTGATACACTGCGTTAAGCTGTGCAGCGTATCCGCCCTGAACACCGCAGGGAATGCCGTCCGGAAAACGGCACCACATTGTGGTGCGTTTTTCCGGCTGAATTTCCGCAGCAAAGCGACGCCGGAAAAACCACCAAACAACTTTCATACATACCCCCTCCCTCTTCTCGGCGCGTAGTCCGGCCTCCTGGGATGACGTTGCAGGCCATGTGAAGCTTTTTTTTTTACTCGTACTGTGATTCCACTGCAAATATTGCAACACACACTGCTTTGTTGCAGCTTTAAGCATCCCATTGAATTCAATGGGTAAACCCGCAACAGAAGAGTTGCGTATCCGCAGAATTGGCATGCAGCGGTTGAAGTAACCGCGCCGCAGGTCAATTTATGTGCGGACATTTCGGCGGATATTTACCCATACTGTAATATGCTGCAGATTTAACTTACAATTCCTTGTAGTGATGTCTGTACTGATAGAATAAACTTAGGCAGGACTTTCCCACATGTCTGTTTTAGTAAATACTTGAGTTCCCATAAAATAACAATGCTGGATCATCTTTTCTTAGAACTCTGCATTGTGCCATTCCTCTGTTATTCCTCATGGAAATGTATGAATTTGGAAAGGCCGTTTACAGAAAACGTAAGGGGTAAGCATAGGTGTTTGTTTTTTTTCCGCTTGTTTTCTGCATGTGGACATTCTGGCCAAAAAACTGTACCACAATTTGGTGTGGTTTTTCAGCCGGTACACCCTGCGGCCGCTAAGGAGGATACCCTGTATACGTTTATGGAGCATATCCGTCCTGTGTGAACATACCCTTATACTACTATACCTTCACGTGGAAGATCTTAACTATGTGTCTCAAAATAATTATGTGAAAAATCGGATACCTTATGTAGAGTGTTTAGAGTCAAAGATGATGCAATAGGTTGCAAATCTAAATCAATAATTTGATTTAGAGTTCTCTTCCTTTCATTCACTTTGTATTTTGTTAATTGATAAATAAAAAAATATTAACACTTCTATTTTTGAAAGCATTCTAAGGGCTTATTTACACGAGAGTGTTAAACGTCCGTGGGACGGCCGTTGAAACACCGGCCGTCCCACGGACCTATGTAATTCAATGTGGCCGTTCACACAGCCGTTGTTTAACCAGTTCAGGACCGGGCTATTTTGCGCCTTCAGGACCAGACACCGTTTAGCCATTTTTAGCACGTGTTAGTTAAATGGCTATAACTTTTTTATTTGTTGTGCTAACGACGTGATTTTTGCGACGTTTTTTCCGTAGACAATGCAGGTTTCTTTTTTTTATCATTTTTATACACACCTTTTTTGCAATTTTAGAATTTTTATTCATAAAGTTTGAAAATAATAGTAAAAAAATAATCTTTTTTACGTTTCAGCAATTTTTTTTGGGTAATAACATAGCTTTACCCTAAAATAGACCTTTTATTTGTGATCGTCATTGTCTACCGTAAATTTTAATAAATTACATGTCTATATTAGGGGAATTGGGTCGGCGCTAGCGTTACAACGATTGGCGGGGGGGAACGTTTTTTTTTGGGGTGGGTATTTTATGTGTGTTTATTATTTCATTATTTTTTGCACTTTACTTTATTATTTTTGTATTACTATGGTCTGTCCCTCAAAGGTCAAAAAAGACCTTTGGGGAACTTTATATATTTTTTTTCTTTCTTTTACACCATCTTTTCCACTGTAACTGGAGCTGCACAGCAGCCCCAGTTACAGGGGAAATCAGCCCTCTCATAGTGACGATTGTCACTAACTGGACTGTGCTGGGTGTAGTAAGATCCAGCAGCAGTCTGTCACTAACGGCACCCGGCGATCATGTAACCAGTCACATGATCATCGGGAGGAATAGAGATAGCGCCGCTACTGCGGTCTCTATTCCTATACACAGCGTTCATTGAGCGCTGTGTAAAAAGACATCGGAGAAGACAGAAGCAGCGAAAGCTGCTTCTATTTTCTCCACAGGGTCCCCGGCAGTCACTGACAGCCGGAGACCCGACATTCAGCTGCCCGATCGCGCGGGCAGCAAGTTAAAACCCGAGCCGTAAAAAGTCTATGGCTCGGGTTTTAAGGACCCTGACCGCTGGCCGTAAAAATACAGCCAGCGGTCGGGAACCAGTTAAATGGACCGGGTGAAGGGTCCGTGAGAAAATAGGACATGTCAATTCTTTTCGCGCATCACGCATCCCTCCATGGACTCTCAACTATGGGGGATGTGTGACATCGCGTCCCGCAGCGCTGAGCACGGATGCACCTCGGACGTGAAAAATGGCAGTTTTTCACGTCCGAGATGCGCAGCGTTCGTGTGAATCAGGCCTAACTTTATAGCAATTTTCCACAACTGCCTAAAACTTTTGCACAGTACTGTATATAAATATTTCCTGCTGCTTACATAGCACCGACATATTCTGCAGCACTGTACAGAGATTCACATAGTTCAGGAGCACCTTCCTCCCGGGATCCAGCAGCAGTCCGATGAAGGACTATAGATCAGAAACATTGCTACTCTTGTAACTTGCTTCTATGAAATCAATAAACAGCATGCAATGTCAATCAGCTGCTTCAAGGGCCAGCAGGATATTGTCGTGTATTAAAAGAGGCATGGACTCACGGGACAGGGATGTAATATGACCACTTTACAAAGCATTAGTGAGGCCTCATCTAGAATATGCAGATCAGTTCTGGGCTCCAGTTCATAGAAAGGATGCCCTGGAGTTAGAAAAAAATACAAAGAAGAGCAACGAAGCTAATAAGGGGCATGGAGAATCTAAGTAATGAGGAAAGATTAAGAGAATTAAACCTATTTAGCCTTGAAAAAAGACAACTAAGAGGGGGGAGGGGGACACATGATTAACTTATATAAATATATGAATGGCACATACAAAAAATATGGTGAAATCCTGTTCCATGTAAAACCCCCTAAAAAAAACAAGTGGGCACTCCCTCTGTCTGGAGAAAAAAAACTTCTTTACTGTAAGAACTGTGAATCTATGGAATAGTCACCGCAGGAGCCGTCACAGCAGGGACAGTAGATGGCTTTAAAAAAGGCTTAGATAATTTCCTAGAACAAAAAAATATCAGCTCCTATGTGTAGAAATGTTTTACTTCCCCTTTCCCATCCCATGGTTGAACTTGATGGACATGTGTCTTTTTTCAACCGTACAAACTATGTAACTGTGTATTAAAGGACAGATGTCGCGAAAAAAAAAAAATGTTATAAAATAAATTTGCTTTTAGTGTGTTATTAAAATAAATGTTATTTATTTGTTTTACTTTTTTCTTACTTTTACTTCACTATGGGGGCTGGCATTTTTTTTCATCTCTGTATGTGTCGATTAACGACACATACAGAGATGGAATACGGCACATACATCCCCATAGAGAATGCGAACGGGAGTTGTTCCATTCACTATAGTGTACGCATGCACCGCTCCCACAGTCCAAAAGGAAGGTCTTCGGCTGAGCGACATCCGGCGCCATTTTCATGTGGACAGGAAGCCGCGGCCGGACAGTAAGATGACTACTTCCGGTCGCGGCTTCCGGACATATGTTCAGAAGCAAGGACTAGGAGCAGACGGAGCGGTGGCAGCGGCAGGAGCAGGTAAGTTATGTTTGTGTATGTTAGTGTTTTACTGTGTGATTACCACTGTATGTAAGCCTACTACACTGTGCATTCGCTCAAAAAATGGCGGCACACAGTGTAGGAGGTTTGAACATTCCACTCCCTCCTTTCTCCTGCCACTAGCCAGGATAAAGGAGGGGGGATTGTTTGAGCACACTAGAGCGAGTGTGTCTTCTCCAATTTTGCAGCATAAAGCAATGTGGTAGCTTTACCACATGCCAATGCTGCAATTTTGGGAATTGCTCCCTCTAGTGACCAGCACATGGAAATGTTATAAATTAGAATCTAATTTATAATATTTCCTGACTTGTGAAAAAATTAAAAAAATTAGAACAATGTGTAATCATGTATATACTAACTGTTTAACTAAAAAAATAAAAATACATTTCTAGCGACACATTCCCTTTAAGTTACATCAAAGCCTGTAGTGCCGTTCTACATTCAGAAGTTGCTGTACAGGGATTGTCATTGTAAAGGATCTGCCAGACACAGCTTCTGTGTCGACGCCCGTGGGTAATCAGTCTGCACCTGCTCCTAAGTCTGAGAGAGTGACACGATCTTCTACCAGTCAGGCTGGGAGGCTGAGGAGTGGGAGAGCCTATAACAGCCTGGCCAGACGGAGCTAGCCCCCACCCTCTGTCTATTTATACCTGCATTTCCTGCTTGTCCTTTGCCTGTGATTCTTTTCTGTTTCCTGGCTCTGCTGATCCTGCTATGATTATTGACCTTGCTTAATTTTTGACCCTGGCTTTACTGGCTACGCTCCTTTTCTGCAATTTGTACCTCGTGCACTCCTGGTTTGACTCGGCCCGTTCACTACTCTTGTTGCTCACTGTGTTGCCGTGGGCAACTGCCCCATTTCCCTTAGCTTCTGTGTACCCTTGTATGTTTGTCTGTCGTGCACTTATTGAGCGTAGGGACCGTCGCCCAGTTGTACGCCGTCACCTAGGACGGGCCGTTGCAAGTAGGCAGGGACTGAGTGGCGGGTAGATTAGGGTTCACCTGTCTGTCTCCCTACCCCGTCATTACATAATCACAGGCCCATATACCTTTTCTACCCTGGTCCCTGACACAACTATGGACCCCCTTGAGACCCTGGCTCAGAAAATGCAGGGCCTCTCCCTAAAGGTCCAAGCCCTGGCTCAGAGGGGCAACCAGCCTGACGCTACCATGGTAGTGCCCCTCACCTCACCTCTTGAACCCCACCTCAAGTTGCCTGACCGGTTCTACAGGGGAACGGAAGACTTTTTTCTCCTTTCAGGAGAGTTGTAGGCTCTGTTTAAAGCCCCACTCCTCAGGTTCTGAGAGCCAGTGAGTGGGTATAATTATGTCCCGGCTCCAGGACGGGCCCCAAGAATGGGCCTTCTCCTTGGCTCCTGACGCCCCTGAACTTTCCTCTCTTGATCTTTTTTTTCCGCTCTTGGGCTCATATATGACGAGACTGACAAGACTGCCTTTGTCGAGAGTCAGGTGTGACCTTACGTCAGGGTAAGAGACCCGTTGAGGAGTACTGTTCTGACTTTAGGAAGTGGTGTGTAGCTTCTCGGTGGAATGACCCTGCCTTGAGGTGCCAGTTTAGATTGGGTCTGTGGAACGCCCTGATAGACCTGTTAGTTAGCTATCCCTCTTCTGACTCCCTAGATCAGGTTATGGCTTTAGCGGTACGTCTTGACCGACGTCTCAGGGAACGACGACTGGAACGTTTTTGTGCCTTCCCCTCTGACCCCCCCATGATGGCTCCTGAGGTTCCGTTGCTTCATTCTTCCATGGAAAACTCGGATGAACCTATGCAACTCGGGGCCTCCGTGTCTCCCCAACAACGTAGAGAGTTCCGCAGGAAGAATGGTCTCTGCTTCTACTGTGGGGATGACAAGTATCAAGTGAACAACTGTCCTAGGCGTAAGAATAAGAAGCCGGTAGAACTTCCGCGCCTAAGTGACCATCGGGGAGGTCATTTGGGCGCACAGGTATTTCCCGTATATATGAAACCTAGCAAGATCTTGCTTCCCTTTCAGGTCTCTTTTGAGGGTAGGTCTGCCACCGGCAGTGCCTTCGTGGATTCAGGGTCTTCTGCTAATATTATGTCTGTGGAATTTGCTATGTCTCTAGCTATGCCATTGATTGACTTGCCTAAACCTGTCCCGGTAGTGGGTATCGACTCCACTCCTCTTGCTAATGGTTATTTTACACAGTATACCCCAGTTTTTGAACTCCTTGTTGGCTCCATGCATTTGGAGCAGTGCTCTGTACTGGTGATGCAGGGATTATCGTCCGATTTGGTTTTAGGCCTTCCCTGGTTGCAGATGCATAATTCCACATTTAACTGGAATACTGGGGATCTTACCAAATGGGGTAATGAATGCATGACGTCATGTTTTTCTGTTAATTTTATCTCTCTCCCTGAGGAGGTGAACACTCTACCTGAGTTTATTCAGGACTTCGCTGATGTTTTTTCTAAAAAGGCCTCCGAAGTGTTACCTCCTCATAGAGAATTCGATTGCGCAATCGATTTGGTACCAGGAGCTAAGCTCCCTAAGGGTAGGATATTTAATCTCTCTTGTCCCGAACGTGAAGCCATGAGAGAGTATATCCAGGAATGCCTGGCCAAGGGTTACATTCGCCCCTCTACTTCTCCGGTAGGTGCTGGCTTCTTCTTCGTAGGGAAGAAGGATGGTGGTCTTAGGCCGTGCATTGACTACCGAAACTTGAATAAGGTCACTGTAAGGAACCAGTATCCCCTTCCTTTGATTCCTGATCTCTTCAATCAGGTTCAGGGGGCCCAATGGTTCTCTAAGTTTGATCTACGGGGGGCTTATAACCTTATCCGCATCAAAGAGGGGGATGAGTGGAAGACTGAGTTTAACACGCCCGAAGGTCATTTAGAATACCCCGTCATGACCTTTGGGTTGTGTAATGCTCCCGCGGTCTTCCAGAATTTCATAAATGAGATTTTAAGAGACTACCTGGGGGTATTTCTTGTAGTGTACCTTGATGACATACTTGTGTTTTCCAAGGACTGGTCCTCCCACATTGAGCATGTCAGGAATGTGCTCCAGGCCCTTTGGGAAAACAAACTGTTTGCTAAAACCGAAAAATGTGTGTTTGGGGTGCAGGAGATACCATTTTTCGGTCAAATCCTCACTCCTCATGAATTCCGCATGGACCCCGCCAAGGTCCAGGCTGTGGCGGAATGGGTCCAACCTGCCTCCCTGAAAGCGTTACAGTGCTTCCTGGGGTTCGCTAATTATTACAGGAGATTTATTGCTAACTTCCCGGTCATCGCTAAGCCTCTTACGGATCTCACTCGCAAAGGTGCTGACCTTCTCCACTGGCCTCCAGGCTTTTGATGTCCTTAAGAAGTGCTTTATCTCGGCCCCTGTGCTGATTCAGCCTAACCAAATGGAGCCATTCATTGTGGAGGTTGACGCCTCCGAGGTGGAAGTGGGTGCTGTCTTGTCCCAGGGTACCAGGTCCCTCACCCATCGACGTCCCTGTGCCTACTTCTCCAGGAAGTTCTCGCCCACTGAGAGTAACTATGATATTGGCAACCGCGAACTCTTAGCCATTAAATGGGCATTTGAAGAGTGGCGCCACTTCCTGGAGGGGGCTAGGCACCAGGTAACGGTCCTTACCGACCACAAGAATCTGGTTTTCTTAGAATCTGCCCGGAGGCTAAACCCGAGACAAGCTCGATGGGCGTTATTTTTTACTAGATTCAAGTTTTTGGTCACCTATAGGGCTGGGTCTAAAAATATTAAGGCTGATGCACTGTCGCGTAGCTTCACGGCCAGTCCTCCTTCGGAGGAAGATCCTGCATATGTTTTGCCTCCAGGTATAATCATTTCCTCTGTTGATTCTGACTTAGTCTCCGAAATTGCGGCTGATCAAGGTTCAGCTCCCGGGAACCTTCCTGAGAACAAGCTGTTTGTTCCCCTGCAATTCCGGCTAAGGGTACTCAGGGAAAATCATGACTCTGCACTATCTGGCCATCCAGGCATCCTGGGTACCAAGCATCTCATTGCCAGAAACTATTGGTGGCCTGGGTTGCTTAAAGACGTTAAGGCCTACGTCGCCGCTTGTGAAGTTTGTGCTAGGTCCAAGACTCCCAGGTCCCGAGCAGCGGGCTTACTACGTTCTTTGCCCATTCCCCAGAGACCTTGGACCCATATCTCCATGGATTTTATCACCGATTTGCCTCCATCTCAAGGCAAGTCGGTGGTGTGGGTTGTAGTAGACCGTTTCAGTAAGATGTGCCACTTTGTGCCCCTCAAGAAACTACCCAATGCTAAGACGTTAGCTACCTTGTTTGTCAAACACATCCTGCGTCTCCATGGGTGTAGCGCCCATGGCCGCGGGCCATCGGGTTCACTCACCTCCCGACGCCCGCAGCCATGGATCTGTGAGCGCTGGCCTCCGTCTCCCTCCTAGGAGATGCCAGCGCTCACTTCCTCTCCGTCCGTCCGGGTCCCGTAGGGTGCGCGCGCACGCTTGCGCCCGCTCTTAAAGGGCCAGCGCGCGCACATGAAAACAATGATCATTAACCCACATGATTCCCTGCTCTATAAGAATGCCCCAGCCCTTCTGATCCTTGCCTGAGCGTTGTTAGTCTTTCCCTGTCTGTCTCGCAAATGGTCCCTTAGTGTCTCCCGTTCCAGTTGTTACCCGTGCCCTGTTACCGTTCCTGTATTCCACATTGTTCCTGTGCCTACCCGTGTTCAAGTGCCATCTGCTACGTCAAGTGCCATCTGCCACGTCAAGTGCCATCTGCCACGTCAAGTACCATCTGCCACGTCAAGTGCCATCCGCTCATCGGATACTGCCCGCCACGTCTGGCGCCACTTTCCGCACCTGCCTCCATCCGTGCTGAAGCCACAGTCACCGTCCGGACTATTTCAGGTACCTAAGCATTACTGTCTGCTATCTTACTTTTACATAGACTGTGACCTGGTCAGCTGCCTCCCCGCTACGGCGGAGCGGCCTAGTGGGTCCACAAACCCAGTGTCCGTGACAGTACGCTCAGGCCATGGAACCCGCTGGCCAGCCAAAGACCCCAGTACAGAAGATTCAGACAGAGATGCATGACCTTCGCACTCGTCAGGATCAACTCCTTGAGGCGGTGAATTCTATTCTGGGCCGCCTGGATCTACTCGCTGTTCCACCCCCGGTTCTTCCTCCAGAAGCTGTTGCCGTGCCACTGCCTGTTGCTCCCCCTGTTTGTTCCGGATCCTCAGTTCCTCTGCCTCTTCCTCCTCGCTACGACGGTGATCCCAGAGCATGCAGAGGATTTCTTAATCAATGCACGGTGCATTTTAGGCTACGGCCTCATCTCTTCCCCTCCGAGGAGGCTAAAGTAGCGTTCATTATCTCCCTCCTTGCTGGCAAGGCCCTTGCATGGGCAAACCCAATCTTGGAGCAACAAGGACCAGTATCCGCGGACCTAGCCTTGTTCCTGCAGTTCTTTCGTGCCGTGTTCGAGGAGCCGGGTCGAACATCCTCTGCCGCAGCCACTCTGTTGACCCTCAAGCAAGAAGGCTCCACAGTAGGGGAGTATGCGATCTCCTTCCGTACCCTAGCAGCCGAGCTGGCATGGAACAATGAGGCACTGGTGGCGACCTTCTGGCAGGGACTGTCCTCTCACATCAAGGACAAACTGGCAGCCCGCGACCCTCCTTCTACCTTGGATGCCCTCATCCTGTTAGCCACCCGGGTTGATATGAGAATCCGGGAGCGCTCTCAAGCGGTTCGTCAGGAGAGCCGTTCCCACAGACCAGCACCTCCTGCCCAGAGACCACAATTGTCCACTCCTAGTGCGCTACCTGAGGAACCTATGCAGGTAGACAGAGTCCGGTTATCTGAACAGGAGAAGCAGCGAAGACGCTCCTCTGGACTTTGCATGTATTGCGGCCTCAAGGGTCATTTTGTGCGTCAATGCCCACAGAAACCGGGAAACTCCAGGACCTAGGGTTGGTTGGAGAGGCAACTCTAGGTGGAACGTCTCCAAACGTTAAAACCTCTTCCAAATTATCGATACCTGTGGCCATCGTCACCGGTCAGGCATCACATCCTTCCTCCGCCTATCTTGACTCTGGAGCGGCTGTTAATTTTATCCACCAAGATCTAGTGGATCGGTTTCAGCTACCCACAGTCGGTCTGGAGAGACCCCTGGCAGTTGCCTCTGTGAATGGTCTACCGCTGCCTGATCCAATCATGCTCATCACTGAGCCAGTGACATTACGGGTCGGAGCTCTTCACTCAGAACAGATCTCCTTCCTGGTACTACCCAAGGCTATCAATCCTATCCTGCTGGGTCTGCCATGGCTCCGTCTACACACCCCGACACTCGACTGGAGAAGTTCTTCAATGGGGTTCCAGATGCCATAGCCATTGCCTGTCACAAGTCCGTCCTGTTGTGCCCCCTCTGCCTCAGTCACTCTCCGATCTACCTTCTCAGTATGCCAGTTTTGCGGATGTCTTCTGCAAACGAGAGGCTGAGACGTTGCCTCCACATCGGAGTTATGACTGTCCCATTGAACTGGTTCCCAATGCTTCTCTTCCCCGTGGACGAGTATATCCTCTCTCCTTGCCAGAGACGTTATCAATGTCAGCCTATATCAAGGAGAACTTGGAGAGGGGTTTTATTCGAAAATCTTCCTCCCCGGCCGGGGCAGGATTCATCTTCGTTAAAAAGAAAGATGGATCTCTCCGACCCTGCATTGACTACCGTGGTCTCAATCAGATCACGGTCAAGGACAAATACCCGTTGCCACTCTTTTTCGAGCTGTTTGATCGCATACGAGGAGCCAACATTTTTTCCAAGCTAGATCTGCGGGGGGCCTATAATCTAATCCGTATTCGCCGGGGTGACGAATGGAAGACGGCATTTAACACCCGCGATGGGCACTACGAATACCGAGTGATGCCCTTCGGACTGTGTAACGCTCCCGCAGTATTTCAGGAGTTCGTTAATGACATCTTCCGAGATCTCCTCTATACGTGTGTTGTAGTTTATCTCAATGATATTCTAATCTTCTCCCCAGATCTGATGACCCATCGGAGGCATGTTCGTCAAGTTCTTCTGCGACTAAGAGAGAATCGCTTGTATGCCAAGTTAGAGAAATGCACATTTGAAAAGAGGTCTCTGCCCTTCCTGGGCTATGTCATCTCGGATCAAGGCCTTAAGATGGACCCTGAGAAGTTAAAGTCTGTCCTGGAATGGCCACGTTCTCAAGGCCTAAGGGCCATACAGCGGTTCCTGGGTTTTGCCAATTTCTACCGGCAGTTTATTCCGAACTTTTCTTCTCTGACGGCCCCCATCTCTACCCTTACCAAGAAGGGTGTGAACGCCAAGGTGTGGACTCCGAAGGCAGAGTCCGCATTCATTAGCCTCAAGAAAGCCTTCACTTCAGCTTCGATCCTCCATCACCCTGACATATCTCGGCAGTTCTCACTGGAAGTGGACGCTTCCTCTATTGGTGCAGGCGCACTTCTGTTCCAGAGGAGCTCCAAAGGAAAGGCAGTAGTGTGTGGCTACTACTCAAGACTGTTTTCCTCTGCTCAGCGCAATTATTCCATTGGAGATCAGGAGCTACTGGCTATCAAATTGGCCCTGGAGGAGTGGAGACATCTTCTGGAGGGCGCTGCTCACCCCATCCTGATCTTCACCGACCACAAGAATCTCACTTACCTTCAGTCCGCTCAAAGACTGAATCCTCATCAAGCCAGGTGGTCACTGTTCTTCACCCGTTTCCAATTTCTGCTCCACTACCGTCCCGCGGACAAGAACGTGAGGGCCGATGCCCTGTCCAGATCATTCGAAACGGAAGACATGGTGGAGTCCCTTTAGACGATCATAGACCCATCCTGCGTTGTCACCGCCAATCCTCTGCCGCTTAGAAATATCCCTCCAGGGAGAACTTTTGTTCGGCTGGCTGACAGAAAAATAATTCTCCGCTGGGGACACAGTTCTAAACTGGCTGGGCACGCTGGTGTCCGTAAAACCCAAGACCTGGTCGCTCGTCACTTCTGGTGGCCCACGCTACCTAAAGATGTTCTGGACTTTGTCTCTGCTTGCACGGTGTGTGCCTCTAACAAGGTGGCTCACAGCAAGCCTGCCGGCCTGCTTCAACCCCTGCCTGTACCCAGTGCCCCCTGGCAGCACATCGCTATGGACTTCGTCACGGACCTTCCTCTCTCAGCAGGATGCAACACCATCTGGGTGGTGGTGGACCGGTTCTCTAAGATGGCACATTTTATCCCGCTAACCGGCCTACCCTCTGCTCCTCGACTGGCAAGCTTCTTCATTCAGCACATCTTCCGCTTGCATGGCTTGACTCTTCACATTGTGTCCGACCGGGGGGGGTTCAGTTTACCTCCAAGTTCTGGAGAGCCCTCTGTAAACTCCTGGATGTGAGTTTGGACTTTTCCTCTGCCTATCACCCCCAGTCCAATGGGCAAGTTGAAAGGATCAACCAGATCATGGAAAATTACCTCCACCACTTCATCTCTTCACAGCACGATAACTGGGTACAGCTTCTACCATGGGCGGAGTTTTCATATAATAACCACACAAGTGAGTCCACCACTTCCACTCCGTTTCACATCGTGTACAGTCAACATCCCAGAGTTCCTCTTCCAGTGTCGACTTCTTCGCAGGTACCCGCTGCTGACTCTGCATATGGGGACTTCCTGCAAATCTGGCAACAGACCCGGTCCTCTATTTTGCTGGCGGTAGATCGCATGAAGCGTAAGGCAGATACCAAAAGAAGAGAGCCGCCTCAGTATCTTCCTGGGACTAAAGTCTGGCTGTCCTCTCGAAACATTCGCTTGAGGGTGCCTTCATACAAGTTTGCTCCCAGGTTCCTTGGTCCCTTCGAGATCCTGCAACAAATTAACCCTGTTTCCTATAAGCTGCGGCTGCCCCCTACCCTCAGAATCCCTAACTCCTTCCATGTGTCCCTCCTGAAACCAGTGGTCCTGAACCGCTACAGCAAGACCTCTAGTTCCACAGTTGCTTCCAGCGGTCCTTCTGATGTATTCAAGGTAAAGGAGATCCTGAACCACAAGAGGGTAGGAGGAAGGACTTTCTATCTGGTGGACTGGAGAGGGATTGGTCCCGAGGAGAGGTCCTGGGAGCCAGAAGAGAACCTCAGTGCTCCTGCTCTTATTAAAAAGTTCCTCTCTCACTCTGGTCCCAAGAAGAGGGGGTGTAAGAGGGGGGATACTGTAGCGCCCATGGCCGCGGGCCATCGGGTTCACTCACCTCCCGACGCCCGCAGCCATGGATCTGTGAGCGCTGGCCTCCTCCCTCCTAGGAGATGCCAGCGCTCACTTCCGCTCCGTCCGGCCGGGTCCCGTAGGGTGCGCGCGCACGCTCGCGCCCGCTCTTAAAAGGCCAGCGCGCGCACATGAAAACAATGATCATTAACCCACGATTCCCTGCTCTATAAGAATGCCCCAGCCCTTCTGATCCTTGCCTGAGCGTTGTTAGTCTTTCCCTGTCTGTCTCACAAATAGTCCCTTAAAGAGGCTCTGTCACCAGATTTTGCAACCCCTAACTACTATTGCAGCAGATAGGCGCTGCAATGTAGATTACAGTAACGTTTTTATTTTTAAAAAACGAGCATTTTTGGCCAAGTTATGACCATTTTTGTAGTTATGCAAATGAGGCTTGCAAAAGTCCAAGTGGGTGTGTTAAAAAGTAAAAGTTGGCGTGTATTATGTGCGTACATCGTGGCGTTTTTACTACTTTTACTAGCTGGGCGTTTTGACGAGAAGTATCATCCACTTCTCTTCAGAACACCCAGCTTCTGGCAGTACAGACACAGCGTGTTCTCGAGAGATCACGCTGTGTCGTCACTCACAGGTCCTGCATCGTGTCAGACGAGCGAGGACACATCGGCACCAGAGGCTACAGTTGATTCTGCAGCAGCATCAGCGTTTGCAGGTAAGTAGCTACATCGACTTACCTGCAAATGCCGATGCTGCTGCAGAATCAACTGTAGCCTCTGGTGCCGATGTGTCCTCGCTCGTCTGACACGATGCAGGACCTGTGAGTGACGACACAGCGTGATCTCTCGAGAACACGGCTGTGTCTGCACTGTCAGAAGCTGGGCGTTCTGAAGAGAAGTGGATGATACTTCTCGTCAGAACGCCCAGCTAGTAAAAGAAGTAAAAACGCCACGATGTACGCACATAATACACGCCCAGTTGGACTTTTACTTTTAAACACACCCACTTGGACTTTTGCAAGCCTCATTTGCATAACTACAAAAATGGTCATAACTTGGGAAAAAATGCTCGTTTTTAAAAAATAAAAACGTTACTGTAATCTACATTGCAGCGCCGATCTGCTGCAATAGCAGATAGGGGTTGCAAAATCTGGTGACAGAGCCTCTTTAATGTCTCCCGTTCCAGTTGTTACCCGTGCCCTGTTACCGTTCCTGTATTCCGCATTGTTCCTGTGCCTACCCGTGTTCAAGTGCCATCTGCCACGTCAAGTGCCATCTGCCACGTCAAGTGCCATCTGCCACGTCAAGTGTCATCTGCCACGTCAAGTGCCATCTGCCACGTCAAGTGCCATCTGCCACGTCAAGTACCATCTGCCACGTCAAGTGCCATCTGCTCATCGGATACTGCCCGCCACGTCTGGCGCCACTTTCCGCACCTGCCTCCATCCGTGCTGAAGCCACAGTCACCGTCCGGACTATTTCAGGTACCTAAGCATTACTGTCTGCTATCTTACTTTCACATAGACTGTGACCTGGTCAGCTGCCTCCCAGCTACGGCGGAGCGGCCTAGTGGGTCCACAAACCCAGTGTCCGTGACAATGGGGTTCCTGTCAATATTGTTTCTGACAGAGGTGTACAATTTGTTTCATTGTTTTGGAGAGCCTTCTGTAAAAAGTTGGAGATTGATCTGTCCTTCTCCTCGGCCTTCCATTCTGAAACTAATGGCCAAACTGAGAGGACTAATCAGTCTCTAGAACAATATTTAAGGTGTTTTATCTCTGACTGTCAATATGATTGGGTCTCCTTCATTTCCCTCGCCGAATTTTCCCTTAATAACCGGGTCAGTAACTCGTCAGGGGTCTCCCCCTTTTTCTGTAATTTTGGGTTTAATCCACGGTTCTCCTCCGTTTCACCTGGTAGTTCCAACAATCCCGAGGTAGATGTCGTTCATCAGGAACTGTGCACAGTCTGGGCCCAGGTTCAGAAGAACCTAGAGGCGTCCCAGAGCATACAAAAGACTCAGGCAGATAGAAGACGTTCTGTTAACCCCTTGTTTGTGGACGGGGATCTGGTGTGGCTATCTTCTAAAAATTTGCGCCTTAAAGTCCCGTCCAAAAAATTTGCTCCCCGATATATAGGGCCGTACAAGGTCATTGAAGTCCTTAACCCTGTCTCCTTCCGACTGGAGTTACCCCCATCTTTTCGAGTACACGACGTGTTTCATGCCTCCCTACTTAAACGCTGCTCCCCGTCCTTGGCTCCCTCGAGGAAACCTCCTGTCCCTGTTCTCACCCCTGAAGGGGTAGAATTTGAGGTGGCCAAGATTGTGGACAGCAGGATGGTCCAAGGCTCCCTCCAGTACCTGGTCCATTGGAGAGGATATGGGCCTGAGGAGAGGACTTGGGTACCCGCCCGGGATGTTCACGCTGGGGTATTGCTCAGGAGGTCCCATCTTCGCTTCCCCAATAAGCCAGGTCCACCTAGAAAGGGTCCAGTGGCCCCTCTTAAAAGGGGGGGTACTGTAAAGGATCTGCCAGACACAGCTTCTGTGTCGATGCCCGTGGGTAATCAGTCTGCATGTGCTCCTAAGTCTGAGAGAGTGACACGATCTTCTACCAGTCAGGCTGGGAGGCTGAGGAGTGGGAGAGCCTATCACAGCCTGGCCAGATGGAGCTAGCTCCCGCCCTCTGTCTATTTATACCTGCATTTCCTGCTTCTCCTTTGCCTGTGATTCTTTTCTGTTTCCTGGCTCTGCTGCTCCTGCTATGATTATTGACCTTGCTTCATTTTTGACCCTGACTTTACTGACTACGCTCCTGCTCTGCGATTTGTACCTCGTGCACTCCTGGTTTGACTCGACTCGTTCACTACTCTTGTTGCTCACTGTGTTGCCGTGGGCAACTGCCCCATTTCCCTTAGCTTCTGTGTACCCTTGTCTGTTTGTCTGTCGTGCACTTATTGAGCGTAGTGACTGTCGCCCAGTTGTACGCCATCGCCTAGGACGGGCCGTTGCAAGTAGGCAGGGACTGAGTGGCGGGTAGATTAGGGCTCACCTGTCTGTCTTTCTACCCCGTTATTACAGTCATCTTATATATTTACACATTGCACTGAAGCAGCACTGGAAGAGATAGATGATTGGGGATGTGTTGTTCTCCTTCATGTTAATACTGAGCTACCAATCATGAGTGTCCTTACCTGTAAACACCACAGACTGTGCCCTGCAGGTATATAAGCCCCTGGCTTTACCAGTACTAGACATGCATGAAGAGAAGGTGCCGGCGCAGCAATTCTTTCATGAAACTTGAGGGCTTGACCCCGCAGTTGTAAGAGAAAATGGTAATGAATGTCTGCCTTGTGAAACATTAAGAGCTTCAATGACATCTCTAGCAAAGCTATGATCTGTGAATTAATAAAAAAGTTTAATAGGGCATGAGGAAATGTGCATTAAAAGTCAAGTATTGAGAGTTGTAGCATGATATGTGATGCAGTCATAGCATGTACATGGGTTCACATGTACCGTACTTGCTAGAATAAATATAAATATCTATCTGTATATCTACTATATATATATATATATATATATATATATATATATATATAAAATACTTTACACCTACCGTAGGAATGTCAACTGGGGGGACGTCCATGAGCTCAGGACATGGCAGAGCATGTTATGTAGTCGATCCTTTTATAAGTGTTTATTTCTGACTGTGAAATTAGCATTAGGGAAGATTAGTTTCAGCCCCCTGCTCATCAACCTTGCTCTATTAGAATACTATCAGAATCACAAAGTGTATCAGTTGCTCATACAAAATTTGTACAGGTGGCTATACATAAAAAACTATATATATATGTGTGTGTGTAGACACAATATAGAAAAGTAATAGCACTAGGACTTCAGAATGGATCAAAAATTGCTGGTTTAATCACCCTGAAGTAAGCACTCTGATGATGGTGGTGATTAAACCTGCATTTTTTTGATCCGTCTTGAAGTGCTGTTACTTTTTTTTACTTTGTATCCCTATCCATTTCAAACCAAGGATCTGATTCATCCCTTACTGTAAAGTGCATATGGCCTGATTTACAGTGTTTGGTGGAGTGCTGTGTTCGTTTTTTTTTGGAACTTGTATATGTATATATACAGTTAGGTCCAGAGTTATTTGGACAGTGACACAAGTTTTGGCATTTTAGCCGTTTAACAAAACATATTTAATATAAAGTTATATAATCAATATGGGCTTAAAATGCACTCTCAGCTTTAATTTGGGGGTATTCACATCTTAATTTAAGGAAGGGTTTAGGAATTACAGCTCTTTAATATGTAGCTGCCTCTTTTTCAAGGGACCAATGGTAATTAGACAATTATCTCAAAAGCTATTTAATGGGCTGCATGGGCTATTCCCACGTTAAGCCATCATCAATTAAGCAGGTAAAAGGTCTGGAGTTGATTCCAAGTGTGGCATTTGCATTTGGAAGTTGTTGCTGTGAACCCACAACATGAGGTCAAAGGAGCTTCCAATGCAAGTGAAACAGACCAGCGTTAGGCTGAAAAAAAAATGAAGAAATCCATCAGAGACATATCACAAATGTTAGGAGTGGCCAAATCAGTAGTTTGGTACATTCTTGAAAAAAAAGAGTGCACTGGTGATCTCGTGAACGCCAGAGGCCTATGTCACGATCTGTGAGTGTGTGGACCCTCTGGGCAGTACCGCCAAAGCGGGATGGCAGCTGGCCAAACTACAGTGTGCCAAGTCAATATATATATAGTCCAAGCACATGGGTAGCTGTAATAGTCCAGACAGAAGCATCGGCTAGACACAGATGGGATCTTGACGGCAGGTGATGCAGATGAGAGAGTTGACACCAGACGTGGTGTTACACAGCAGACGTGGCCGATGGCAGAACTCGACTCCAACACTATAGCGGGCACAGGAACAACTGCAACACGGGATACAGGGTACAGGTAGCAGGGCACAGGAACAACGGGAACAGGATAACACTAAGGGACCATTTGCAAGACTAATAGAGGAATACGAACAACACTCAGGCAAGGAGTAAAAGGACCGAGCCCTTCTTATAGTCCAGGGTGATCATGGGCTACTTACTGATGATTTACATGTGCGTGCACTGGCCCTTTAAGGCCAGGTACGAGCATGCGCGCGCACCCTACGGAAGACAGCAGAGAGGAGCGGAAGTGAGCGCTGGCGTCTCCTGGGCAAGGAGATGGGGACCAGCGCCCACAAGTCCATGGCGGCGGCCGTCGAGGGTTGAGTAATCCCGATGGCCCACGGATGTAAGAGCCTGGATGTCCCCGTTAGACAACAGTGGTGGATGATCGCAGAATCTTTTCCATCGGGATGAAAAACCCCTTCACAAAATCTACCCAAGTGAAGAACACTCTCCAGGAAGTAGGTGTATCTGTATCTAAGTCTACCATAAAGAGAAGACTCATGAGAGCAAATACAGATAGTTCACCACAAGGTGCAAACCATTAATCAGAATCAAAAATAGAAAGGCAAGATTAGACTTTGCCAAACAACTTCTAAAGAAGCCGCCCAGTTATGGAACAGCATGAAACTAAGATCAACCGGTACCAGAATGATGGGAGGAAGAAAGTATGGAGATGGCTTGGAACGGCTCATGATCCAAAGCACACCTCATCCTCTGTAAAACATGGTGGAGGCAGTGTGATGGCATGGGCATGCAGGGCTGCCAAAGGCACTGGGTCACTAGTGTTTATTGATGATGTGACTGAAGACAGAAGCAGCCGGATGAATTCTGAAGTGTTCAGGGATTTACTTTCTGCTCAGATTCAACCAAATGCAGCAAGGTTGATTGGACGTTGCTTCACAGAACAGATGGACAATGAGCCAAAACATACTGCGAAAGCAACCCAGGAGTTTATAAGGCAAAGAAGTGGAATATTCTGCAATGGCCAAGTCAATCACCGGATCTCAACCCGATCGAACTGCATTTCACTTGCCTAAGAAAAAACTTAAGGCAGAAAGACCCACAAACAAGCAACAACTGAAAACCGCTGCAGTAAAGGCCGGGCAAAGCATCACAAAGGAGGAAACCCAGTGTTGGTGATGTCCATAGGTTCCAGACTTCAGGCAGTCATTGCCTGCAAAGGATTCTCTACAAAGTGTTAAAAAAAACGATTTTATTTATGATGTTATTTATTTATTTTTTTATATTCTGCTTGGGGGAAAATGGGAATTATTTTTTTTAAACTTTTAATATTTTTTATATATTTAAAAAAACATTATTTAGCTTTTTTTTACTAGTCCCCCTAGAGGACTTGAACCAGAGCTCGTTGGATCGTTTGCATGATGTACTACAATACTAAAGTATTGCAGTATATCGTTATACTGACAGTCTTCTATGAAGCCCTGCCAGAGTACAAAGATGGAAGACCTGGAGGCCTTCATCAGGCCCCCATCCCAACCATTGGCGACTTGCAATCGCGTCACAGGGGGCTGATTCAATCTCACAGGGTGCCGAGGCATCTAAGGGGTTAAATGTGAGTCATCCTGCTCGTTACACTGAAGTGTCTGCTGTTACACACAGGCGACAAGCTCGTTCTATGGAGCAGGCTGAGACCGTGAGCCCGCTCCATACTCCCCCAGCCAACCGGCACCGCATATATATATATATATATATATATATATATATATACACGACGGATGTCGAGAAGGGGTTAATGTCCCAGTAATGAGCGCAGTAGCTTCACCTGTACTGATTTTGGCTAAGGAAAAAACATGTACTACTCGAAAGTCCCACTACCAACCCTACCTACCATTCCATAGAAATCCAGGTCCGGAAAACAAAGAAACCTCAGCGTAAGTTTTTGCTGAAAAACTCAACTTTCCTGGATTCCTCATCTCACCCATCTTAGGTGGTGTTCACATATCGTTTACCTACAGTCTGGTCTTTCCGTTCATCTGTTCCGTCAGGAACAGATGAACAGAGACACAAACGGAAAGTAGCGTTTCCGTTTGCAATAACATTGATTTCAATGGTATTTTTTTTCTTTCAGTTGGTTTGTTTGCATCCATTTCGCTAGGTTTCCATTTTTTTTAACGAAAACAATAGCGCAGCATACTGCGCTGGTGCCATCTCTTGTAGAGATAAGTGATTTACACGCAAACAGCCATCCACATTATGTAAAAGAAAAGGTGCTTCATCAGACCAGGCGTCCTTCCATTACTCAATCGTTCAGTTCTGATGCTCGTGTACTTATTGGAGTCACTTTCGGCTGTGATCGGGGTCAGCGTGGCCTCTCTCACCGGTCTGTGGCTAAGCAGCCCCAAGTACAGTAAGCTGTGATGCTCTGTGTGTTCTGACACCTTTCTATCATAGCCAGCAGTACATTTTTCAGCAATTTGTGCTTCAGTAGCTCTTCTATGGGATTGGTCTAAACGGATTAGCCTTTACGCCTCGTAGTTCACTATTTTTTTACATTAAACATAATAAAATGTAATATATTTGTCAGCCCACAATTGGCCACGCCCCTCCTGCTACACCCCACCAAATTTTTTCTCACCAGTTTTTTTAAGTGGCGAGAGGAGAGAAAAGTCGCACATTTTTGTACAAATATCTGTGACTTTTCTACGCTAAAATTGTTTACTTCACTTCTCCGTGGATTTTAGGTCGGATTTACACTGTGCGTTTTTAACATGCACTTTTTTGTTTTGGTTAGTAAGGGTATGTTCACACGGCAACGCAAATTACGTCTGAAATTACAGAGCTGTTTTCAGGCGAAAACAGCTCCTGAATTTCAGACGTTTTGACAAGTGCACGCGTTTTTGGCGGCGGCTTTTACGGACGTAATTGGAGCTGGTTTTCATTGGAGTCAATGAAAAACGGCTCCAATTATGTCCCAAGAAGTGACATGCACTTCTTTGAGGCGGCCGTCTTTTTACGCACCGTCTTTTGACAGCGGCATGTAAAAAAAAGGCCGTCTGCACAGGTTTGGAGCCGTTTTTTAATAGTAAATAGGGCGTGTGAACATACCCTAATCTGCCATTGAGAGACATGGGAGTTTATCTATTCCAGTCTTATTATAAGGAAAGTTAACGTAATATGTAACACATTTATTAAGAGGCGAATGCCAACTGTGCGCCACCATTCCCTCCTTCCTGTTGGACATACTGTAAAATAAATTATAAGTATGCGCACCGTACTGCTCCACTTCTCTCCTCCAGGTCCCCTCAGCATAGCGCAGCTCATACAAGTTCCAGTTGCTGGGCAGCGTCAGAGCCTTATATGCAACACAGCAGTCAAAGTCATTGGCGCTGCGTCACATATAATGTCCTGGCGCTGCTCGGCATCAGGAGCCTTTATAAGCCACACTATGCTGAGGGAACCTGAGGAACCCGGAGGGGAAAAGAGGAGTAGTGAGGTGACCATATATTTTTTTTTATTTAATTGTCCGATGGGTAAGTAGTCTGATCGGGTTGGGGGGGGGGGGGGGGTTGCAACTTTTGGTCCCTTTTGCGACTTTTCTACATCAGAAAACTAGAGTAAAGAGGTTAAAAAAATACCCCCTCCCCAGTGTGAGCCCAATCTGAACTTTATGGTGTGTGCATATATATATATATATATATATATATATATATGGCAGTAGCATGAAATACATATACCGTACAGCAGTATGAATAATGTATACACTACAGCATATATTATAATGCATGTACATATGTATATAATAATATGTAATACATGTGCAACATTACCTGCATTACATCATATAGTATAGTGTATATATATATATATAGTAGTATATAATACATATACAGAACAGCGGTATAAATAATATATACATCGTATAGTATAGTGTGCGTATATAGTAGTATATGATACATATACAGAACAGCGGTATAAATAATATATACATCGTATGGTATAGTGTATATATATATATATATATATATATAGTAGTACATGATACATATACAGAACAGCGGAATAAATAATATATACATCGTATAGTATAGTGTGCGTATATAGTAGTATATGATACATATACAGAACAGCGGTATAAATAATATATACATCGTATAGTATAGCGTACGTATATGGTAGTATATAATACATATGCAGAACAGCGGTATAAATAATATATACATCGTACAGTATAGCGTACGTATATGGTAGTATATAATACATATGCAGAACAGTGGTAGAAATAATATATACATCGTATAGTATAGCATACATATAACGTATATTGTAGTATATAATACATATACAGAATAGTGGTATAAATAATATATACATCGTATAGTATAGTGTATATATATATATATATAGTAGTATATAATACATATACAGAACAGCGGTATAAATAATATATACATCGTACAGTATAGCGTACGTATATGGTAGTATATAATACATATGCAGAACAGTGGTAGAAATAATATATACATCGTATAGTATAGCATACATATAACGTATATTGTAGTATATAATACATATACAGAATAGCGGTAGAAATAATATATACATCGTATAGTATACACTGGCGTAGCTATAGGGGTCGCAGCAGTCGCAATTGCGTCCGGGCCCCGAAGCCAGGGGGGCCCACAGCCCCCCGCACCACATCAATAAAAAGTTACTATAGTAACTCGGGCCGCGGGCCCCTGTTACTATAGTAACAGACTGTACTTACCTTCCTGGTTCCGGATCGCAGCGGAGGTCCTGACGTCAAGCGCTGTGCGCAGCGCATGACGTCACAGCGCTATGCGGCGCGCACAGCATCGACACGACAGAACTCCCGCCGCGGCCGAAGAGGAAGGTAAAATTAGCCCTGACTGGCGGGGTCCGACTCCCGGGACCCGCCAATCAGCTGTTTTGAAGGGGCCGCAGCACTCGTACGAGAGTTGCTCCCCTTCATTCCGGTCACTTAATTCCGGTCACACTGTGAATCCATGTCGGCGATTCAGTGTGAGCGAGTAGTGAAATGAAGGGAAGCAGCTCTCGTACGAGTGCTGCGGCCCCTTCAAAACAGCTGATTTGCGGGTCCCGGGAGACACATCAGCTATTGATGGCCTATCCTGAGGATAGGCCATCAATGTTTAGGGACTACACAACCCCTAAGCCTACGATGTAGCAGGTTTAGGGGGCCCGTGAGACAGGATCACAGATTGTGTGATGCTGTCTGCTGGGCCCTGTATCTAAGCCAATCACATGGTAGGCTTAGATACATGGCCCATGTGTGATCCTGTCTGCTGGGTCCTGTATATAAGCCTACCACACTGTAGGTTTAGATACAGGGTCCAGCAGACAGTAATCTTATACTGTATAAGATTACTGTCTGCTGGACCCTGTATCTAAGCCTACGTTGTGGTAGGCTTAGATACAGGGTCCCACAGACAGTATCAGACATGGGCCTAACATGTGTTACTAATCGTTTTTTTGTGTGTTTTCTTACAGGTTCGGTCGTTGGACTACGTCGGATTCCAGGACTACTTCGATTACGGCTTTTTTTTTATTATCAATAAAATGGTTAATGAGGGTTGTGTGTTGTTTTTTTTTATTTCAATAAAATATTTTTTTCTATGTCTTTGTTTTGTTTTTTTAACTATATTACTACCGCCTTAGTAATGGCTGCCGGCTGATTGACAGCATCCATTGCTAAGGCGGGGCTTAGTGTTAGCCGGTGCAGAGGCTAACACTAACCCCCTTTATTACCCCGGTACCCACCGCCACCAGGGGTTCTGGGAAGAGCCGGGTACGATCCAGTAAATAGGGTGTGTGAACCCAGCCTTAGTGACGCCCCCGGCTGCTAGTGCTGCATTGTTGGGTCACTTAGGAGACCCAGTGATGCAGCTGAAAGCTGCGGACCGTCGGCCCTGAGGAGTTTGCGTAGGGGGGCCCAATAAGAACTTTTGCATCGGGGCCCATGAGCCTTTAGCTACGCCCCTGATAGTATAGCATACATATAACGTATATAGTAGTATATAATACATATACAGAACAGCAGTATAAATAATATATACATCGTATAGTACAGTGTATATATAGATATATATATATTACAGTATTGGCGGAGCAGCAGTATAAATAATATATACATCATCGTATAGTACAGTATATCTATCTATATATTACAGTATTCTCGGAGCAGCAGTATAAATAATATATACATCGTATCAGTGGAGTAACTACCGCCGTAGCAGCAGTAGCGGCTGCTACGGGGCCCGCGGTATGAGGGGGCCCGTGTCGCCCGTCGGCACGGTCCCCCACCATGGCCGGAGGCTCCGCTAGCAGCCGCTATGGCTGCTACAGCGGGACGCCACTGAACAGTACGGCAGAGCAGGGAGGTATCTCCCCGCTCTGCCATTAACTGGTTCCAGACCGCTGGCTGTATTTTTACGGCCAGCGGTCAGGGTCCTTAAAACCTGAGCCATAGACTTTTTACGGCTCGGGTTTTAACTTGCTGCCCGCGCGATCGGGCAGCTGAATGTCGGGTCTCCGGCTGTCAGTGACTGCCGGGGACCCTGAGGAGAAGATAGGAGCAGCTTTCGCTGATTCTGTCTTCTCTGATCTCTTTTACACAGCGCTGAATGCGCGCTGTGTACAGGAATAGAGACAGCAGCAGCGGCGCTGTCTCTATTCCTCCCGGTGATCATGTGACTGGTCACATGATCGCCGGGTGCCGTTAGTGGCAGACTGTTGCTGGGTCTTACAAGACCGAGCACAGCCCTATTAGTGACAATCGTCACTATGAGAGGGCTGACTTCCCCTGTAACTGGGGCTGCTGTGCAGCTCCAGTTACAGTGGAAAAACAATGTGTAAAAGAAAGAAAAAAAATATATAAAGTTCCCCAAAGGTCTTCTTTGACCTTTTGGGGGACAGACCATAGTAATAAAAAAATAATAAAGTAAAGTGCAAAAAAAAATTAAATAATAAATACACATAAAATACCCACCCCAAAAAAACCGTTCCCCCCGCCAATCATTGTTGTAACGCTAGCGCTGACCCAATTACCCTAATATAGACATGTAATATATAAAAATTTACGGTAGACAATGACGATCACAAATAAAAGGTCTATTTCAGGGTAAAACTATGTTATTACCCAAAAAAAAATAGCTGAAATGTAAAAAAGCTTATTTTTTTACTATTATTTTCAAACTTTATGAATAAAAATTCTAAAATAGCAAAAAAGGTGTGTATAAAAACTATAAAAAATGAAACCTGCATTGTCTACGGAAAAAACGTCGCAAAAATCACGTCGTTAGCCCAACAAATAAAAAAGTTCTCCACAGGACAGGGGATACATGTGTGATCGCTGGCATTGATAGGGAAAACGGGGGACTGAAAGTCCCCTGAAGTTCTCCATCACAAACCTCGGACTTCCGGGGTCTGTGTCGGCAGCTCCGTAGAAATGAATGGAGCGCCGGTCGTGCTTGTGCGCATGCGTGACCAGCGCTCCTTTCATTTCTATTGAGCTGCGCAGACGCCGGAAGTCAGAGGTTAGTCATGGAGAACTTCAGGGGACTTTCAGTCCCCCGTTCTCCCTATCGCTGCCAGCGATCACTCATGTATCCCCTATCCTGTGGAGATCCTGTGGAGAGGGGATACATGTATTTTGTAGGACACACTGTAGGTCGCATTTTTTTGGGAGGAGGGACGCTGTATGGCGTTCCCTACAGGGGGGGGGTGGCTGTATGGTGTTCCCTACAGGGGGGGTGGCTGTATGGCGTTCCCTACAGGGGGGGGGTGGCTGTATGGCGTTCCCTGCAGGGGGGGGGGGGGGGAGCTGTATGGCGTTCCCTACAGGGGGGGGAGCTGTATGGCTTTCCCTACAGGGGGGGGGCTGTATGGCGTTCTCTACAGGGGGGGGGGCTGTATGGCGTTCCCTACAGGGGGGGGGTGGCTGTATGGCGTTCCCTGCAGGGGGGGGAGCTGTATGGCGTTCCCTACAGGGGGGGGAGCTGTATGGCTTTCCCTACAGGGGGGGGGCTGTATGGCGTTCTCTACAGGGGGGGGGGCTGTATGGCGTTCCCTACAGGGGGGGCTGTATGGCGTTCTCTACAGGGTGGGCTGTATGGGGTTCTCTACAGGGGGGGCTGTATGGCGTTCTCTACAGGGGGCTGTATGGCGTTCTCTACAGGGGGGCTGTATGGCGTTATCTACAGGGGGCTGTATGGCGTTATCTACAGGGGGGCTGTATGGCGTTATCTACAGGGGGGCTGTATGGCGCTATCTACAGGGGGGCTGTATGGCGTTATCTACAGGGGGGCTGTATGGCGCTATCTACAGAGGGGGCTGTATGGCGTTATCTACAGGGGGGCTGTGTGGCGTTATCTACAGGGGGGACTGTAAAAAAGGCACTATCTACAAGGGGGGGTTGTGTGACACCCAGGGGAGGGGGGGCCCCAGTCAAAAGTTTGCTATGGGGCCCAGTCTTTCCTAGTTACGCCCCTGCATCGTATAGTACAGTGTGTGTATATATATATATATGTATATATATATATATAATACAGTATTCTCGGAGCAGCAGTATAAATAATATATACATCGTATAGTACAGTGTGTGTATATATATATAGATATTACAGTATTCTCGGAGCAGCAGTATAAATAATATATGCATCATCGTATAGTACAGTATATAGATATTACAGTATTCTCGGAGCAGCAGTATAAATAATATATACATCATCGTATAGTACAGTATATAGATATTACAGTATTCTCGGAGCAGCAGTATAAATAATATATACATCGTATAGTACAGTATATAGATATTACAGTATTCTCGGAGCAGCAGTATAAATAATATATACATCGTATAGTACAGTATATAGATATTACAGTATTCTCGGAGCAGCAGTATAAATAATATATACATCATCGTATAGTACAGTATATAGATATTACAGTATTCTCGGAGCAGCAGTATAAATAATATATACATCATCGTATAGTACAGTATATAGATATTACAGTATTCTCGGAGCAGCAGTATAAATAATATATACATCATCGTATAGTACAGTATATAGATATTACAGTATTCTCGGAGCAGCAGTATAAATAATATATACATCATCGTATAGTACAGTATATAGATATTACAGTATTCTCGGAGCAGCAGTATAAATAATATATACATCATCGTATAGTACAGTATATAGATATTACAGTATTCTCGGAGCAGCAGTATAAATAATATATACATCATCGTATAGTACAGTATATAGATATTACAGTATTCTCGGAGCAGCATCCCTCTCTGCCTCTTTCCCTCTGCTCGGCCGTTAGCGGTCTGGTGGGCGGGGCTGGGGAGGGGCTTCCTGTGATTGATGGTTCCCCTGTGAGTGTGACCGTGTAAGCCCCGCCCCCTCCCTGTGCGCCTAGTCTCCAGGAATGTAGTAATTAGATTTCCTGTGTCCGGGGCTGAGTGCGAGGACGGCGGGGAGAGGAGCTGTGTGATCGGCGGCTCTGACGTTACCCGGGCTGCTGGCGTGTACGGTGCTCATCACTGCTGTGGAGACGGGATCTGCAAGAAGCCGGGACTTGTGGGATCCAGTAGATCTCCCTCCTGGAGTATGAGGGGTCATGCAGCATCTCTTGGGTAAGTGTCACACTGGACAAGTTCTCTTACAGCTGAGATAAAGTTCACAGCTCTGATCATCAGCCTCATGTGTCTCCATCCATCATTCCTCTGGTGTCTAATGTCAAAAGTTAAATCCTCTTACAGGAATGGAGCACACAGTCTACTCAAACTTTCTCATATACTTTACAGGGTTAAATTAGTTCTGGAGCAATAATCCCATCCTATATATTTTTTTGTATATATAGACGAGACATATATAAATCACCCCTGCCCATCACCCCTTTATATTCTGTCCCTTTAAGCAGTGGGGACCGGTTGTGGTCCCCAGACTTCTAGGTGAATGTATAGTAACTATTGTAGACTGTCTGTACACTGGTGTATAGTTCAGGTCTTGGGGACCTCCAGACCCTGAAGGTTGATCTTGGGGAGTGGGACTGTTGCAGTCCTTTAGCCTACGTTATACAGGTGATATGTCTATACAGAGGAAATATATGTCCAGTCCATAGGGCAGATATGTGTATACATTTTCTGCATGGCGGCATAGATATTGTGTGTTGTTAAATAAGCAACACCTTACCAATTAGAATATGATATGTATATATGTGTTTATATATAGTATAATAGGGGACAGAGTAACGAGTTCCAGCATGGATGGGGTTAATTCCATTCTCCGCTAGATCTTGGGATTTCTTAGTGATGCTGATCTTGTATCCCAAGTGACTGATTCTATACATAAACATACTCAAGTAACAACGAGCGGGATCATAACGGGAAGGAGTGGGCACCTGATCAAGTGCTGGAAGTAGATACTGAGCGCAAATGAGGTACAATGATGGGAGGGGTAGTCTTAGAAAGAGAGCCGAGGGTTTCCAAGGAATACAAATGGCAAGTACTAGAAATAGGTACAGACTGAACAATGTTTCTATCTTGTTTTATCATTATTATTATTTGTTTATATACATAATATTCATCTTTTCATAATTACTGAAAGTCCTAAAGTCACCAGTTTATAATTTTAAAGGAGACCTACGTTTCTTTATTCCTTGTATCAGATCTTCACCAGCACAGATCCTGCAGGTGGGGACATTTCACCATGTTTTATACTGTCCCGCAGTGACACGAGCGGCAGGACTGAATGCTGGGCATTACTGTGGCAGGAGTTGGGGCTCCTAGAGGTGTCCTTCAACACAATCTTGTATTTTACATTTATTTTCTAACGTCTGAAATCCCAATGATATAGCAAGAAATTAAAAAAAAAAAAAAAAAAGTCCTAAAGTGTGTTTTAGTCTGGAATTGCTTGGTATACGGGAGGAAGTGTTGGAATCGATTAGTCAGTGGCAGGAATGGCTTTACGACATTAAAGGAGACCCATAGAGGTCGTCCATCGAGGGCTCAACCCTGAAAATCCCGTCGTCTTGAATCGAATTTATACATACGGAGCCTGAACAGTCTGCTAGGTCTCCATTATGTCGGGCACTTTATGGGTCAGCATTTGTTGACTTGTTATATCTGTATAGTATGTTATAAGGGCATGCTGCTTACAATGATCTCTATGGTGGCAACTACTCAAGAAGACCCACTGGGACAGACTTACTGAGCTGCCTAACATTTCTGCAGCGTAAACTTAGAGCAGGCAATCCGAAGATTGGCAAAATGCATTAAAGTGGCACATGCTGTATGATAAGTTTGGCGCATCTCTCTCGACACTTTAATCTTGTTTATACCACCTCTTGGTTGACTTAGTTTACCCAAGTTTGATGAACGTCGCTGCATTTAATGCCACGCCCCATTCCACTAAGCCACGCCCCATTTCTAGACTTTTATAAAGTATCTAGTGCGGCTCAAACATCTGTTCTTTCTACTAATAATAAATGAGTCTAAACTGATTTGTACAAATAAAAAAGGGCGCAACAATGGTAAATCTGCCCCACTGAATGAAGTCTTTCTGCTGTGACATTTTGGGCTGAAGTTTGCGGAGGCTGCGGAATATATTAGCAGAAGTTAGGACTAGCCTTTTTATTTTTTGCACTAGATTTTCTAGCCTGGGGGAGTCTTGTCCTAATGCAATAATTGAGTATCCATACAAGGAAGGCTGTCGATCATCGTGAGACTGTCCCCCGTGTATTCTAAGCCCTCTTGCACACTTGGGCTATTTTTCGTGGCACCCGATAGTTGTCACGGACCCATTCACTTCAGTGGGTGAATCAGGTTTGTGAAAACGTACCCGCCGCTCTGATCCGTTGGAAGATAAGACATGTCCTGTCTTTCCACGAATCACGGTACGGGACTCGGGCGGCACACGCAGTTTTTCGCCCTAGGGACTTTCAGATCAGGGCAGTATAGGATTTTGTGTCAGATTTTCAGTAACTGCAATGTCAAAAGGGGTTTGAGCACTTTACAAAGCCCTTTCATTCTGGAACTGTGGTGGTCCGAGATTACCGGCATAATCTCTTACATGTATTTATGACATCAGAAGATCATTTACAGAATTTCCCCTTTAAGTCAATAAATTACAAGTTGCACGGAATCTTTCCCACAAAACGATATATTGCTCTGTTACCCAGTCCTGCTGTATAGCATTCTGCCCGCAGTGACCTCACGTACACCTTCATGTTCTTCCTACACATTAGTGGGATCTTCATGGTGTGTCATTTTGACATGCTATATCTTCCATTATATAGTTTAGGTGTCCGCCTTCCCATGTATATTCTCTAACTATAGACAACGCGTCACGGTGACCGCTGCCGCCATCTCATATTGCAGGATGAAAATAAAGCGGCGACTTTAAAGCAATACTAAACCTGGAAGTCCATGATAAAAGTAAACGGCAGATATATTTGCGGACCGTGTTTGTCAGTCTGCAGGATTCTCTGCTCCAGAAACAAACTTCTTGAACTCAGATGTTAATTTCCTTCTTATCCCTTCCATTTTCAGCTGGCAGGGGGTGAGAGGCCGTGTTTAGCCAAGGAGGAGGGGATTGGAGTTCCAAAGTAGGGGGATGGGGGTTTGACAGGACTCCTGCTTATTTGGGTGTTCTCCTGAGATACATATAGAAGACTTTTTTCTTTATATAGATTTCTCACAGTTTTGATTGCAATATGAGATCGGATATGACCACGGGAAAGGAAGAGATTAAGGCCCTGTTCACACAGTTTTTTGCAGGTAGAAAAAATTTGCCTTAGAATTCCTTCACGTATTGTTCTGCGTTTTTTGCTCAAAAAACGCAGCGATCGACACTCAGGAACGAGTGCCGCAGGTTTTCTCTGCCTCCCGTTAATTTCAATGGAAGGTCAGAGGTGGAAAACGCGGCAAGAAAGGACATGCGCTTTCTCTTTTTTTCCACGAGCAGCCATAAGCTGCCCATGGGAAGAAAACTCATCTGCCTCCCATTGAAATCAATGGGGGGGGGGGGGGGGGGTATTTTGAAATTTTTTTGGCGCTGATTCCGACACGTTCTCCAAGTCAAGATCAGTGCCAAAAAACTGTGTGAACTGACCCATAGGAAGATATTACTATTGATAATTTAATGTTTGCTGTATTTTATTTTCTACATTTAGTTTTTCCTTTTAAACTTGAAGAATATTAGAATTATTATACATATTATTTTTTCTTTCATTTAAGGGGAATGTGTCACATCAAACATGCAGTCAGATCTGTAAGCAAATTGTTATAGAAAAACTGAGCAGATTGATATAAAGTTGTGTGTGAAAAGACCCAGGAAACCCTAGGCTTGAAGGGGTTTCTCCTTAATCAATATCTATCACCTATCCGCCGATCACGAGAACGGTCTTACCTTGCCCTTCCTGGGAGCGCCATATGAATGGAGCGGTACTGCGTATACTCGGCCACCGCTTCATTAATTTCTATGGGACTGCCGAAAATAGCGAACAGACCCCCACTGATCAGATATTTATTAACTATGCTGTGGATAGGTGATAAATATTTATTATGGAAAAAACCCTTTAAGAGTCCAGTGGGTGGTTCTACAGCTACAGTTACTGTCAGTCATGGTTGAGACCGCCCTCTTGATTTTTTTTTTCTTTTCTTTAGCTCACTGTAAGCAAGTTAAACGAATACATTACAGGTCATTCTGAATCTTTTTTTCACAACGCTATATCACAATCTGCTCCGCTTCTCCTGCTCTATAACGTGCTACCTGCAGATTGGACAGCTTGTACCACGTGACAGGTTCCCTTTAAAGGAATTCCTCAATCATGTACAACCAATCAAACACACTTAGATTGAGAAACATCATATCATTAACCGTTAATACATTGTCATTACATGTAGGGGCACATTAGGAGGATTCCATAGGGAACTTGTATTCTGAATGTGAATAGACTTCCAATAAAATATTTTACTTGCTAGAAACGTTTGCTCTTTTCCTAATTTTTAGATTGGCTGAAATAACTTTTTTACCCCCCACCCCCCCCCCCCCCCCCACACACACACACACACACACACACACACACACACACACACACACACACACACACACACTTTTTGCCTTTGATTATTGTAATTTGGATGAACTCTTTATAACAAAGAGTCTTTTAAAGGTCTGCTATTCAGCATTCTTCCAGAGACGCTAGTCCGGGTATTGTGCCCCTGCTGAATATCTCAAGACGACCACTCATTTGTGTCGCTAAAGAAATTTACTGATTGAACGGGGAGTTTAGTCATTCTTTCCCCTTTTCGTACAGAGATGGTAAATTCATTCTAATAAGAAAACTGAACCGGATAATTGTACTTTTTATGGAGTGATCCATTAACATAATGCACTTCTTTTCTCATCATAGACAAACATGACTTCACATAAAAATTATTTTTTTACTTGTCAACTAAGTCTGGTTTTATTTGCTTTCCTACCAATAATTATGTTTGTTTTCCTCCTTCCTCAGGAATCCCTTAGCGGAAAAAGTATTGACTTCAGCCTCTGGAAATTAAACCGAGCAGGATTACGTTCTATTTGGGAATTGCTCAACACATTATTTTCCCTTGCATGACCTTCTTTGCTTTCACTCTGTTTAACCTTTGATGAGGTTAACTTTGTTGGCTGGGCATCATGGCGACAAGTTTGACATGTACCGGGGTGATCTGGGCACTGCTGTCATTCCTGTGTGCCGGGGCATCTTGTGTGGGGTTTTTCATGCCTTATTGGCTTTTGGGCTCTCAGTTGGATAAGATGGTGTCATTTGGTACTTTCCGGAGATGTTCTTACCCTGTACGAGATGAGAACCTGCAAACCACAGTCATGGTGGAACAGTGTGGTCGCTATGCCTCTTTCCAAGCCATTCCAAGCCCTGAGTGGCGAATCTGTACAGTGGTTACTGGACTTGGATGTGGTCTACTTCTTCTGGTGGCATTGACTGCTATCATGGGATGCTGTGTCTCTGAGCTTATCTCCAGGACTGTTGGAAGAGTGGCTGGTGGAATACAGTTTGTGGGAGGTGAGTTAGATGGTGATTTGTGTCTTATCTTTCATGTATGTAGAAGACTTTGATGAATATTTGTGGTTTATCTCCTTTATGAACACCTCATCTCTTCCTTTTCCATTTTCAAGTTTGACATTCGTCTTTTTTTTTCTATTAAAAATCTAGAATATAATGGTTTAGTAGGTGGCAGAACTCTTGGTTATGGCTGGTTATTATCTAGGATTGCCGGCTTGTCTGAATTTTCATATTATCAATATTGTAGGCGTATTGGCCATTTAAAGATGGAAGATGGAAAAGTTTTTCAACATCCTCTACCTCTGAATCCGAGAAACTGTTTATTAGAGGTAGTTGATAACCTACAGGGTGATAAACATCAATATGTGGCATTGGATAGAGCCCTTTTTATGGCCCGATAGTGTATAACATCCAAATGGATGGCACCAAGATCTCCTTCAATTAAGGATTGGGTTTCTGCCATGAACCGTTCCTCTAAATCTGAAAAGCTTATCTATGCTCAAAGGGTTTGCACTTCAAAAGTCGAGCTTTTGTGGGCTCGGTGGTTGGATACGCCGGACTTAGCAGATGCCTCACTAGCTCAACAGCGAGTGTTGGACAGATGATCACGCTAGATAAATGTAATATATTTTATTTCAAATTATCTGTCACCTATGACACGTTATCGGGTTTCTAATTGTGGACTGTAGAGTGACTCTGACTGATTTGATGGTGCTTTAATGTAGATGTAAAGGCTCTTTTTTTTTTTTGAGGTTGGGCCCCTATATGCAGGGCCGATTCTAGCTTTCTGCTGCCTTAGGCGAAAATTGAAATGGCACCCCCCCAGATTTTGATTGACATCCCCCCTGGCTGTTGTACATCACTACCAGCCTCCTCAAACTCTTGCGGATTCGCTGTTGCCTTGTATTCCCTGGCATGCGCAGTGCAGTGATGAAGCCGGGCAGAGTACACCTCGCTGCATGGTGCATGCCCAAGTAGTACAAGGAAATGGCGCATCCGAGAAAGTTGTATCAGCCAGGGGATGTCCATCAAACATGTAATGGGGGGTTTGGAGGCAGGACTATGAGACTCTACAGGATAGCGGCACCGCCCAATGAGTAATTAGCATATAGTGTGCACCGTTTTAAGAGTTGATTTTATAGATTTTGCTGCATCTGAAAAAAACATACATTTCTTCTCCATCCAGTCCAGACTTCTATACGATTTCTGCTGGCTACAACCCATTTCTGCAGTTTGCCGCTCAGATGTCTTCAGCTTCACACCTTTAAAACATTTCTGCTCCTATAAACGACGATAAAATTCTCCCGTGCCGTCTGGTGGCAACGCAGACCTGCACTCTTCTGAGCAGATCTGCCGGGGCTGAACGATGCAAGCGGCGCAATGACTACATGGCTACGCTATCGTCGTTGAAAGGCGCTGATTGGCAGGGCAAGTCATTTTGCCCTGCCAATCCTAGTCATTGTAAAAAAAAAAAAGATGAAAAAGTTGGAAGGTACCAAAATTAAAACTCAGTCCATTCTCATAATGCCTATCTATAGATCATCCCGAGATCTACTCTTGGATATTCTTTGGGCATTAATCAGGACTTGCTGCCTATTTTTCGTCTGCAATTGCCTACGGAAAATACGCAGCGGAATACAATAGCAGCAAAGTGGGTGAGATTTAACAAATGTCATCTGCATGCTGCGGAAAAATTCAATCCAGAAATTCACCTGCGGTGCGTAATTTTAGTACCGCAGGATGTCTATTACTGCTGCGAAAAAGTGGACTGATTTCCTGCGGATTTTTCTACAGAAACGCTGAAGAATTTCTTACAGGGGTGGAAATGACATCACAGGAAAAATAAATATCACCATCACACAGCCCTTGAAAAAAATGCAGCAAAAATCTGCATTATTTTCCGCAGTAAAACACGCACAAAATGGAGAAGATTGTCTGCTAGTTGATGCGTAAATGCTGTGGAAATTTTCAGCAGCAAATCTGTTACGTGTAGACCAGTCCTAAAGGAGGACATGTTTGGTGGTTCGGATCATTATGATGCAATGAAACATAATATCAATAGAGGAACTGAGCCAAACCAGTTTCTACATATCCTACCTGCTTTATGAAAATTAAATGTTCCTTTCACAGTCGAGTGGTGTCCAGATCTATCAGGGATGGACTGAGAGTGATCTGGGCCCCCGGGCATTAAAACTCATGGGCTCGTTAACAACCGCTATAATAATTAATATAATTGGCTTGTGTAATTGCCCCTATCCGTTTTTTCCAGTATGTTTTAATTTTCTGCAGGCCTTGCACTTAAACTTTCTGTCACCACATTATAAGTGGCCTATATTGTACATGATGTGATCGGCGCTGTAATGTAGGTAACAGCAGTGTTTTTTTTATTTAGAAAAATGATAATTTTTGACGGAGTTATGACCTATTGTAACTTTATGTTAATGAGTTTCTGAATGGACAACTGGGCGTGTTTTACTTTTTGGCCAAGTGGGCGTTGTACAGAGGAGTGTATGACGCTGACCAATCGGCATCATACACTTCTCCCCATTCATTTACACAGCAGATAGCGATATAGCTATATCACTATGTGCAGCCACATAAACACACTATAAGGATGTGTTCACACTGAGTTTTTTGCAGGAGGAAAATTCCTCCTGCAAAAACTGCTCCAGACGGTTTTTGCACAGTGGTTTGACAAAAACTCGTCAAAACACTCGTCGAGGCGTTTTTTTTTCCTCTTTCTGACTAATTGAAATGGAGTTTTGGAGGCGGAAACCGCCTCAAGATGGGTCATGACGCTTCTTTTTACCGCAACGCGTTTTTTTTACTCGCGGTAAAAAAAACTCGTCCAACCCCCATTGAAATCAATGGGAGGCGTTTTTGAGGAGTTTTGCGGCGCGGTTTCCGTGTAAAAAAACTCCGTGTGAACAGGGCCTAACGTTACTCATGTGTCCTGACAATGAATATACATTACCTCCAGCAGTGACGTGATGTGTATTCAGAACCGTGACCACTTCGCTAACACAATCCCGACACTACAGCACAGCAAGTGTAATCTCGTTTGAAATGACAGTTTACAGCATAATCTCGCGAGATTACGCTTGCTGTGCTGTAGTGTCGGGATTGTGTTAGCGAAGTGTCAGGATTCTCAATACACATCACGTCCCTGCTGGAGGTAATGTATATTCATTGTCAGGACACTGCAGTAAAGTTATAGTGTGTTTATGTGGCTGCACATAGCGATATAGCTATATCGCTATGTGCTGTGTAAATTAATGGGGAGAAGTGTATGACGCTGATTGGTCAGTGATTGGTCAGTGTCATACACTTCTCTCCAAAACGCCCACTTGGCCAAAAAGTAAAACACGCCGAATTGTTAATTAAGAAACTCATTAGCATAAAGCTAATATATGTCAAAAAACACTGCTGTAATCTACATTACAGCGCCGATCACATCATGTACAATATAGGCCACTTATAATGTGGTGACAGAGCCTCTTTAAGAAGAGTTGTAACTGACAGACCAAGCGCCCCCTAATGCCCGAATGGTCCGTCTGCCCACGGCTCTCCATACAGTAGTAGTTCAGCAACATCATTTTGCTTGGACCTGTGTACTTGTGGGGATTAGGTACTTGTATTCACAGGAAAAAGAACAGACATTCTGATCCTGTGGAGTTGAATGGCTACAATGGGTTTTCTCATTTTACTGGTAGATCTAGTTGTTGACTATGGTCTGCTGGAGCAGACAAGTCGTATCAGGACTATTTCTTCATTTTTCTCTCAGGAATATTAGTGTATTGTATGGTAGGGACTGTTTGCTCAGATTTACCCTGTGTGAGGACTTTTCTGCTCCACTGCTTTTCCCGTGATCACATAATAATCCTGAATGGGCCGCTAATCTGGTCTGAAGCAGCTAATTCACATGCAGAGTTGTTCAATATCCCGTGGGTAAAAGTGAAATCTAGATTCTATGTGCAATCCATCAGTACACCCCGTCTGTACATATAACACTCCGCTATATTTATAAAATTAAATGTATTCAGCCAATTCAAGTTTCACTCATCACAAATTAATTTTAGATTTGCCTGCCATAAGGATAGATCATGTGAATTCTGACACGTTTGATGCCCCCCTTTTGAGAAATCAAAACAAATAATTGGTGAATCGATTTAGGCTTCATTTACATCTGTGTTGGGGCTCCGTTCATGGGTTCCGTCTGAGCTTTCCATCAAGGGGAACCCATCAACTGAAACCACAGGTGCATAGTGCACACACAGCCCCCTCCCTTGTACATAGTGCACACACAGCCCCCTCCCTTGTACATAGTGCACACACAGCCCCCTCCCTTGTACATAGTGCACACACAGCCCCCTCCCTTGTACATAGTGCACACACAGCCCCCTCCCTTGTACATAGTGCACACACAGCCCCCTCCCTTGTACATAGTGCACACACAGCCCCCTCCCTTGTACATAGTGCACACACAGCCCCCTCCCTTGTACATAGTGCACACACAGCCCCCTCCCTTGTACATAGTGCACACACAGCCCCCTCCCTTGTATATAGTGCCACAAAGTCCCCCCTCTTCTTGTATTTAGTGCCACAAGCCTCCCCTCTTCTTGTATTTAGTGCCACAAGCCTCCCTTGTATATAGTTCTATACAGCCCCCTGTATATAGTGCCACACAGCTCCCCCTCTTGTATATAGGGCAACACAGCTTCCCCCTTGTTCCACGTAGCGTACTCTACTATTGCATTCTGTCAAAACAACGGAACACTTATACAACGGTGACAAACGGAAACCATTTCCACCGGATCCGTTACCATTGAAATCAATGGTGATGCAAACTGGAACATATGGTTTCAATTTGGTTTCCGTTAATGCGTTGCTCAGATGGAACCCATGAACGCAGCCCCGACGCAGATGTGATCGAAGCCTTACCCGTTGTATTCCACGTGTTTACAGATTTGCAGGACATGTTTCAAGTTACTTTAGGTTTATAATCTATATTTGCCATTTTTGTTGAAAAGAAATAAAATATATTTTAAGCCCAATGTTTTAGCAATGGCAAAAATATAGTAGTAAAGACTAATGGACAGCAATTGTTTACTACACGGCCCTTCCATTGAGTCCAAAAGTTTTGATTCCTGTTAATATTTAGCAGTAGGGTTGTTATATTAAACGTGAGTAACTGAAGAAGAATGTGTCGCTGATATGAGAGAGTGGCTTATTCATTTGTTTTGACAGATCTTGGAACCTCTTGTTACAAGCATCATAATCATGAGATATTTATTTTTTTGCAGTATTTTTTAATTTTTTTTGGTTAGTGTTTTTTTATTATTACGGAATCATTTGATGAAAACAATGTTGAATATATAGGAGCTGAGGAAGAGTTGTCATCAGGACCAGAGGAGTCCAACAGAATTATTCCTGGGGAAGAGATGGCACCAGGATGCACTATGGGAAGAAGGCAAGCCAAATAATCATGGGAGTCAGTGTGATGATCTGGGCAATGTTCTGATGGAGAACCTTGGGTCCTGGCATTCATGTGGATGGTACTTTGACATGTATCAGCCACCTAAACATTGTGTGACACTTACCAAGTCCACCATTTCATGGCATACATCTGAACGGTGTATAATAAATAAATAAATAAAAAATAAAATATATATATATATATATATATATATATATATATATATATATATATATATGGTGTGTGTGTATATGTAATATATATATATGGTGTGTGTGTGTGTATATGTAATATATATATGTATATGTGTGTGTATATGTAATATATATATATATGTATATGTGTGTGTATATGTAATATATATATGTGTGTGTGTATATGTAATATATATATATATATGTGTGTGTGTATATGTAATATATATATGTGTGTGTGTGTGTGTGTGTGTGTGTGTATATATATATATATAGTGTATTTACTTTCAACATTGACTTGAAAGCTAACATGAAAAGACTAGAAAATTGAGCGCATATTGAAACTGATGACGTTGTACCATATAGAGGAGATGAGGTCAAGTATGAGGATATGAACACTAAAGAATCTGAAAACAACACAAAAAAGAGAGCCCTTAGGTACATGAAGACATTAGGACAGGGATTTGGGCCGGGTGTTACATGCCCCTTCTGCTCGTGCATGAAATGTTGTGCTTTGGGGATAAACAAATTGCTAATAACCAGGGCACTTATACAGTTACTAGTGCCCCTTTTTTTCTATTTATTTATATCTACAGTATGAAATTCTAGAAAAAACAAACTCTTGTCTTCAGGCCTAGGTACAAATGTCCTGTTACCAGCCAGGCCGTACACAACGTCCTGAGGCTGTCTGAAGGATCGGATGTGGGGGGGCCTGGGTGCCCCCTGGACTAAGGGCTTGGTCGTACTGCGTATACGAGTCCCAAATTTGATGAATCTTCTTAAATTATTTTCCATGTTGCAGTCGTATCTTGGGTGCATCTACTTCTTTTAAAGCTGTACAATCAATATGGCTGCCATCCCAGCTCCTACAGGCTGTTCTCATCCAGCTTTTCCAGACTCCAGAATGGCAAGTCTTCTTCATAATGCCGCGATACAGAATTAGAGGTTAGATCACTGCATCTAGTGGGTTATGCTATAAGAAGTAGATACCGCTAGACTGTTTATAGGTGTAATTCACATTTTCTCCACAGTAGTAGTGACGCGATGTGTGAACACTGACAGATCTTCACTTCTCTACAAGGACGGACAGATTTTGCGTTCCAAATAACTGCAAGTCTCCCGGTGTAAAATTTGTAATTGAGAACAAATGGGCAGGATGTTGGTGAAGGTTCAGACTAGGTCGAGATAATAGATGATCTTTAGATTAGGGAACGTTGGTTCATGTAACACTCTACAGACTGAACAAGACAATGATGAATGTCTGCACCTTATAACCAATGCAACAAAAATGGCCCCGGAACCGTGAATTATTCATGAGTGTTGTCCGAAGACATGCGTTCCTTTATGCGGCGCTCTAATGACGTCTCCAGTCGTGATATGTTGCTCTATTCTTCTCTTTATTAATCATGTAATCTTCAATTAATGTACAGCGCATAGTCCTATGACAAAATAGTAGGAACGGGACCTAAAATAAAAGAGTTCTGCTCGCTGGTAGATGGCAAGTACAGTAAAACATTCATTTCGACCATCAGAATATCGCATTGATTAAACAATCTCCTTAAGCAGCACTTTGGAGGAACTACATAGAATTATATATGGGATAATGTGTCCCTTACTGTACATTATAAGGATATTACAAGCCACACAGGACTTCTTTGACTACATAAAAGTAAAATGCCTCCGGCCAAGAACTTTTGTAGAGGTCGTGATGATTTAAGGTGATTTCTGTCCCCGGTAATAACGTCATAGTGTAGGAAGGCTTGTATTAGAATGAAAGGGTTTTCTACTTCTAGCTACCGAAAGCTGTAAAACTGCCTCATTGCTTCCGTAGATTTACAGCCCTGTACTTCATGTATACAGTAGCTCTGTATTGTTCACATTTGTAGAATTTACCTAATAAAAACAGAATTAAAAAAAAAATATGGAAATTGTGATCAAGAACAACATTGACCACCAGGAGTTTTGTTTTGCTTCCTCTGAAACGGACAGACCACTCTGGAAAAAGCTGAACGGAATGAACATGTCTGGTTGGTTTTTGTATTTTTTTTAACCTTTAGACCAGAATCAGACACAGTTTTGATGCAGTTTTTGGCCCAGTTTTTTTTTTTTTTTTTTAAGTCAAACACCAGAAAGTCGATGCGTCAGTCAATATTTTTTTCTTTCTTTTTTGGATTCATTTCTGGCTTTGGCGAAAAAAAAACCTGATCCAAAAACTGCACCAAATTGTGTGTGTGTGTGTGATCCTGGCCTTTATGATTATATAAACAAAAAAAGTTGTAGAAAACTCCAACCAGATGTTGTAACAGAATTTTGTATGTGGCCAGTACCATTCTACCCCCAACGAACCAAGAGCGGCTACCAAGAAAAAAAATCTTCATTCTAGAACCTGATGATCTTTGTAACATTATCCCTCTAGACTTGAGGCACACTTACAAAATACAGATTTCCCGAAGGCCTATATATATATATATATATATTAACCACTTCATAGTCACTGCTATAGTGAACACTCCAACATTAAGGTGTTGTGGGAGATAAGTTCTACACGCTCAAACTCTACTACATATATACAGTATATACTATGCACATGTAAAGTTTACACAGAGCTACTTTATTATTACATGGTTATTTGTCTTGGCAGCGTATATGGTGAAGCCATTTTCTAGCCCCCAGCTATCCTGAGCTCTGCTTAAACGACATATTTTTGAAGCTACGTTTGCTATTCATTCATACACATGTAGCAGAGGTGAACTTGTCATTTAATTCTTTGGGGGCTGTATAGTTTGGGTGTAAAGATACTGTATCTCTCTGAGCAGGTTTATTACATTACAGCTGTCCAGTGGTGGGCACTGACCTTTCAGCACTAGGATCTGCAATTTGTATCCTCCATGTCATCCTCTACATTGTTTGTATCTTCTCCTGTGCTTGTGTATGTTTCCTATCGTTTCTTTCTACACTGGTCGGATTTACTGCGGAAAACTGTGCAGCAAATCTAACCTAGATTCTGCAGGGAATTCCGGCTAAATGTCCGCGCCAAATTTATGTACCTGCGGTGTACGTTTTTTAATCCGCATGGTGTCAATTTATGGTGCAGGTTAAAAAATCTGCACTGCGGGTTAATTTTTACATAGAAATTTGACGCAGCGTCTGAGTAAGATTTGTTAAATCTCATCCAGTCAGCTGCAGATTTTCTGCTTGCAAAATCGGACGGAAGATGCACAGCAATTGCGCTACATGTGGAGGGGCCTAATGAGGATCGGTCACTTCTCCTGACATAGTTAATACTTGCATTCCCCATGAAATCTGAACTCTGTGTTGTGCTGTTCCTCTGTTACTTCTCCTGAAAATGTAAATGTATGACTACTGGATGTTACCATTCACCATGTCAATGGAGCGTGTCCCTACACACTCCGACACTGTCCAATCAGTGCTGCTGGAAACACCCCGTGGTGTCAAGGGGAGCGCTAACACCCAGTATTTGTTAAAATAGACGAGAGCTGGCAGGCTCTCTTTAAGGGCTTGTCCACACACAATGGAATTTCTGCAGCAATTCTGTTGAAAGTTGTAGACTTTCCGCTGCGGCAAAAACGCACCATTTCCTGCATTTTTTACAGCAGAAAATGGTTCATAAATTGCTGCGTTTTTCTCAATGCTGGGAGATGGTGACCTCTGTGCTGAAAAAAGAGCCGCAATTCTGTCCGCTTTCCGCAGCAGGAATTGACATGCTGCAGTCTGAAAATGACACACCGCAGGTCAGTTTCGACTTGGAATTTGTATGCAGCATGTTGATGAGATTTATTAAATCTCATCCACTATGCTGCTACTGTATTCAGCTGCATTTTTTCCATCCGCAATTCCAGACAAAGAAAACTTAGCACTTCCGCTGCGTCTGGACGATCCCTTAGGGCATGACCACACGTAGCGGAATTGCTCTGGAATCCGCAGCGTACACGTTTCTCCATTGCCTTCCACAGCTTTTTAGTAGGGTTCGTTTACACGCTGCGGACAATTCCGCTGCGGAGCATAGGCTGCGGTGCGGAATTTGGTGTCCGCAGCATACACTGGTTGTTGCGGACGTGTAGCGGACTCATTGCGGAATTTCTCCATTGACTTCAATGGAGAGTCAAAATTCCGCAATGAAGTCCGCAGACCATGACATTTCTTCATTCTGGCTGGACCTATGTATTTCTAGGTCTACAGCCAGACTGAGGAAGTCAATGGGGCTCCCGTAATTACGGGTGACTACGTGTGTGCACCCATAATTACGGGAGCGTTGCTAGGCGACGTCAGTAAATAGTCACTGTGGTGCTGAAAGAGTTAAAGGATCGGCAGTAACTGTTTCAGCACCCTGGACAGTGACTACCGATCACAATATAGAGTAAACTGTAAAAAAAAAAATAGAAGTTCATACTTACCGAGAACTCCCTGCTTCTTCCTCAAGTCCGGCCTCCCAGATTTTCAGACGTTTTTTTAACAACTAGCGCTTTTCACAGCGTTTTTTACGGCTGTTTTTGGAGCTGTTTTTCAATGGAGTCAATGAAAAACGGCTCCAAAAACATCCCAAGAAGTGACGTGCACTTCTTTGATGCGGGCGTATTTTTACGTGCCGTCTTTTGACAGCGGTGCGTAAAAATACACCTCGTGGGAACAGAACATCGTAAAACCCATTGAAAGCAATGGGCAAACGTTTGTAGGTGTAATGGAGCCGTTTTTTTCAGGCGTAATTCGAGGCGTAAAACACCCGAATTACGTCTGAAAACAGTGCGTGTCAACCTACCCTAAGAATTTCTCATAGGAGGGAATATCCCTGACATACGGCACCCAATGGGGCATCGTAAGGCCCTATTCACATGGCAGAATTTTAGCGGCGGATTCCGCCTCCCAGTCATTTCTATGGGAGTTAAATGCTTTCTTTTCCCGCTAGCAGATTTTTATTTTTTTCAGCTAGCAGGAAAAAAGCGTCCTCCCCGATCTTTGGGCGAATTCCACCCGAACCTCCCATTGAAGTCAATAGGAGGAGGAATCTTCCTGCTGACGGCAAAAATAATGGCGCGGTGGATTTTGAGGCGGGACCCGCTACGCAAAATCCGCTGTGTCAACAAGGCCTATGACGGCACTCGGATTTCTTGTGGCTCCATAGTACAGCGATGTAGGAGACGCTAGATGCAACCATACTGTCCCCTGTGCATGAGGCTTTAGTTTTTTTTAGCCTACATAGGACTCTGAAAATTCTTGGTCAGCGTTTTATTTTAAGATCTAATTTTGATTGAATTCACTGTACTTTCAATCGTATGTATGTAATCTCTAGGCAAATACATACCACTGACGGCACAGTGAAATGGCTATGCTGGCAGTTTTTCTGTGCTTTGTTATAGTATTGTAGCATTGAGTCATTCTTAATGCAATCTATTTTAATAATGTACTGAACACGCCAAACTAAACATACTGAGTACAAAGCACAAGTTCCTTTGAAGTTCAGATAAGTGGTGCCAACATTGTTCCATTAACTTCTTAATAAGGAGCGATTGTGCATACTTTACTGCTTCTGTGCACTGACGGCTCACACATCAGCCATCCATGGAAATTCCTCAAGTCAGATAGTTCTGCCTGACGTGTCACTGCATTTAAATACTTGGAACTCATTATTAGGGGGATGCTCTGAATTTTTAGACCTTATCTATCCTGTTCTGCACAGAGTACTCCAATATGAGGTCATATAATACTTGATACAATATAACAAAAGAAAGCATTGATTTCTATCATGAGATTTTGTGCACCTTCAGAGGCGCTGGACATTCTTTGGCAGAAATCATCACGTATCCTGAGCCTAAAGTAGTAGTTTGTATGGTAACTGAGGAACACAACCTTATTGCTAGACAACATACTTCTGTACAGATGTTAAAGGGGTTGTATTAGACTAGAAAAAAAAGGTTTCCTTTTTTTTTCCCAGAAAGAGCGCCGCCCTAGTCTATGGGCAGTGTCTGGTATTGCAACTCAGCACCATTCTCTTAAAAGTGGTTGTTCTGCAATACCAGATGCAACCTATAGAAGCAAGTGGTGCTGTTTCTTGAAAAAAAATATTATTTTTTTCTAATCTCAAACAACCCATTTAGCTGTATTTAAGAATTGGTCTAATTAATTATTTTAAATAGCTGTAAACAAATCCAGTATTCTTTTGTTTTGTTTTATTGCAACTGCAAAGATATAATGAATTGGGTTGAAAACACAAAATCTGGCCCCTCATACATTTACTAGTATTTAGATGTGAGGTATCTGACATAACTTGTCCAATATTTTAGAGCCCAGACACTAAATTAAGCAGCTTTGTCTGCCTCTAGCACAGCAGGAAGTTCCAGCAGGAATCTTAACCACCAATCAGCAGATTAATCTTATCCAGCAAATCAACTGCATATAAATAAAGCCTTGTGTCTCGGTGTCTGCAGAGTCCCTCAAACTCACAATACTCTCCTACAAAAAAAGATTATGCAGCCGAAAAACCCTTTTCTACTAAGAAGGGGAGTTATGATTTTGATTGACAGAGGCCAGGCTTCCAGGTTAGCTAATATTGTATTTGCTGTTTACAGTCTATTTAACTGGTAAAAAGGTAACAAAAAGCTTGGCACTGCTGTTCTGTAATGAGAGAGCCCCCTGTTCAAGGTGGTTTACAGAATATTACACTGGATGATGTGATTTATTAGACAAAAGGATATGGAAAGTTCTTTTCGAATGCTGAGATTAATCTTGGAAAAGTCTACACCAAATAGACAGCTCAGACAAACTAATCATCCAAAGAGTTGCAGGAAATCATAACTAATATATTAATGCCATCTGTTTTGTGTAGGCAGCAATATAACACTACTATCTGAAAGACTTTTCCGTTAAGATCTATCTTCCTACACAAGGTTACTTCATAACGAATACTTTCTATGGTACTATATAACCAACTTTTTACATGGTTTTTTCTCCTGCCCTTTTAACTTTTATATGTCTACTGCATGGGTCGTGTTTACAATGTCCTTGGATAACACCAACGTTGAGGCTCGGTTATAAACGTATAAGAAACATTATATCAAAAACCATGGATCCTGCAAGATTATACAGTCCGAGTTGTAATATAATGGACTACTACATTTTATTGGTTGGCATTGACTTGATAAAAAGGGATTTTATAGGACACTAGCTTTTATACCCGGCGTTGCTCGGGAGGTTGACTTACGGTATAGATGGCGTTCGTCAGAGCGCCATGCACATGCGTCAGACACCGGCGCCATGTTGCATGATGCGGGACTCCGCGCACGCCCAGTGCAGCATGAGAACACCCCCCAGCCCGTGCACAACGTACACGCGCATGCCCAATGCGACGGCCGGGGGCAGGACCAAGCACCACACCTCCCATACCCAGTGCGCATGGGGCATACACCAGGAGAAACATGGCGTGGCTCCCTGCGCATGCGCAGTATGATGGGCGCCTGACGCTTCATGTCCAATAACAGAGGAACAATGCAGCTCCAGGGAAAGTGAATGTGTGTAGTGTTGTATGCAATGACGGCAATGTGTGCCCCACTTCTAATAATAATAAATGGTACATAAGAAATGTGTGTTATTAGAGGTTGGAGATGATAGAAAGAATCCATTACCATCAATATTATGTAGGAATAAAGACAACTTCCCCCTTGGCACATCCTGTTAGTATGATCCATTTTAAACCAATGAAAAATCGGGCTTCAAATAAACTTTCGAAAATATATATAAGATCATCTTGGTTCCTTTGAAATGAATGGTACAAAAACTGTCAAATTGTTCATGATGCTGATACAATACACACATACATCAACATACACAGCCATCCAAGGTGTTTATATGTGAATTTTACAAGTACAGTGTAATGAGAATTACTTCTACAACATTGAGGATCCTAAGAAAAAAAAACCATCACAAATTTCAAGTCAAATATAACCTTTACATTTGTCAGGAAATCTGGGCAATAAGCTCCACCGAAGTGAAGAAAACTCTCTCTTACCACTTCTAAGTAACTCATGTATAAGTCAATGCCTTGAAATGAATCTAGAAACCTAATTCTGGTATTATCCAACCAGCGACCATCCTCTGTGCACTGTTCTGTTTCTGCCTTTTGGAACTCATCAGCCTGTATTAGGGACCCGGTTGACTACATGAGATTGGACTTTAGCATCCTCACTTGAATGCGTTTTTTCCTTAAAAGACTTATTATTTGTACAACTCCTGTCCATTTGGGCTATTACGACATATGGATTTTATAGAATGGGGGTCTGCTCAGGATCCCCCGCCATTAGCAAGGGCAGAGAGTGCCGTAGCATGTATTACACGGTCGCCCATACATTTGAATGGACGCCATGTAATTCCACATTTCTCGCAGTTTCCAATGGACAATCCTTTAAGAAGAACCTGCAAAAATAGGTAGACATTTGGCAATGTTCCCTGAGAAAAGTATGAAATTATACAAACCGTTCAGTAGCTCTACCTTTTGCTGGTTCTTGAAGATAATATTATTAATGGAGTCCTATAAAACCCTGGAAGATCGTCCATTGGAAATATTCCGCTGCCGTGTCATCCGTCCACCAATGAAGGATATCTTGTCTCCGTAAACTGTTTGATGTTCATCAATCTCCATTTTTGTGAACTACAGGTTATCGCTTCTGGTGTTTGCATTTTCTCATGCCCTAAAGCAAAGTTTTTTTTGTTTTGTTCTGACAGTAAAAAGGATTGCACTGTAGTGTTCTCCTTGTAAACCTACCAGCAATATGAGAGTCATCCATCTATGTCATCTTGGCTCATTCTCTCATACAAACATCTGTGCTGCTCAGAATATTCCGATCTGCTCGGGGTGGTTCCTCCTTTTAACCACTGTTATTTACTGATCTGCACATGTTGGCTTCCAACTTTTTCATGAATAAGAGGTTTAGGAGCGGGCTAGTTGTGCATATTGGCTGATATGTGTGTTATCTAAGCTTGTGTGTACTGTCAACAATCTTGGGTAGGCTTTAGTCCCTGTGTCTTTGATAATAATACTGGATCATGAATTACAAGATATGTTCTTCTAATGGACATATATTTTAACTGCTTAAAGGGGTCATTTTATCACAGGCATTGCTGGCATTCCTAGTATATGCCACCAATGTCTGATCATCTGGAATCCAATTACTGTGCCAATCACTAGAATAAAGTGATAGTGTCGCTAGGATAACACCGCTTTTTAAAGAGGCTCTGTCACCACATTAGAAGTGCCCTATCACCTACATAAGGGATCGGCGCTATAATGTAGGTGACAGTAATGCTTTTTATTTAATAAAACGATCTATTTTCACCACTTTATTAGCGTTTTTAGATTTATGCTAATGAGTTGCTTAATGCCCAAGTGGACGTGTTTTTACTTTTAGACCAAGTGGGCGTTGTACAGGGGAGTGTATGACGCTGACCAATCAGCATCATGCACTCCTCTCCATTCATTTAGGCAGCGCATAGGGATCCTGCTATATCCTTATGTTCTGTCTTATACTAACACATTAACAATACTGAAGTGTTTAGACAGTGAATAGACATTCCACGGGATGTCTATTCACAATCTCTGCACTTCGTTACTCTGTCTGTGGTAGTTATAGCAGAGGAAGCGTAATCTCGCGAGATCTCGCTGTAAATGACAGGTTACAATGAGATTACGCTTCCTCTGCTGTAACTACCATAGAAACAGTAACGAAGTGCAGAGATTGTGAATAGACATCCCGTGGAATGTCTATTCACTGTCTAAACACTTCAGTATTGTTAATGTGTTCGTATAAGACAGCACATAGCGATCTAAAAGGATCCCTATGCGCTGAGTATATGAATGGAGAGGAGTGCATGACGCTGATTGGTCACTGATTGGTCAGCGTCATACACTCTGTACAACGCCCACTTGGTCTAAAGTAAAAACACTCAACTCATTAGCATAAATCTAAAATCGATAATAAAGTGGTGAAAACAGATCGTTTTTTAAAATAAAAAGCATTACTGTCACCGACATTACAGCGCCGATCTCCTTATGTAGGAGATAGGGCACTTATAATGTGGTGACAGAGCCTCTTTAAAGTGTCCGCCTGGTCATATAATGGCCATCTGGGGCTATGTTAGTCAAAATGGGTGTCATAGCCGTCAGACCCTCAATAGTCCTAGCGATATGCCACCAATGTCTGTGATGCGTCAACCCTTTTAGGAGGGCCAAATGTCAAACGGTTCCCTCTTCAACCGGCAGCTGTAAGTCAATTTGTCAAACTGTGGTGGCTCCGCCCCTTTTACTAAGCTCCACCTAGTTTGTGGAAAAGTTCTATGAGCAAACGGCATAACGGTCAAAAAATGTTTTCACAAATTGCGACTTGCCATTTGCGGCTTTTCTACACCAGATAATTGGCGTAGAGCGATTTGATGAATTCAAAACTAAGTTTTTTTTTTTTAATCCTGGGAAGTTGCATTATATTGCAGTTATGTGCTGAAAAAAAATTCATTATCACTTGTTCTGGATTTTTGGATGCTGGATTCATGGATTTTTGGGTACATTATATTAAACCAATAAGCCATTTGATTTTTTTTTTTTTTTATAATGTTTTGAATACTTTTGTTATTTTGTAGCATAAAGTTGTACACTGGGGGCATATTTTGATAACTGGCACAATTCTTTTGCTTACAATGGGGACATTTTATTTTTCCATGAAGCATATGTACACATTATAGGAATACATTCAATAGAGAACTATGTGCACACTATATGAGTGCATTTTTCCAGATTTCATGCTCATTTATTTATTTATTTTCGTGAAGGAAAGGGAACAAAATGGCACAATAATTATAAAGGTTATAATTTGGAAGCTGCGGTTTCTAGTTGCTAAAACCATGTGGCAGGCTGGCATGGAAGCCATGAAAATACCACAATATGTGCATTTCTGACTGAGCCAGTATATTTTTGTTGACAAAGTGTTAGCTGATGAATGCCGTGGAAATGGAAGGTTTTCTAAAATAGCGGGTACGTGCCTTTTTATTATGGCTGGGAAAGCCACTAAACCGTGAATGAAATCTGCTTAGAATTAGTAGAGGCTTGTGTTTCCAGTTTGTCTCAGAGAGAGAATACAAAGTGCCAGTAACTTCATGGCATTGTAACGCTGCGTCATAGTATCCATTGTAGTTTTCAGTGGGCTGTGAGATGTACATGAAAGCAATATGTATTTATATGTAATACATAAGAATATTTTGTTTGTTTTTTAATATATATTTACTGCAGCTGTGTGATGTCATGAAAGGAAAAAAGCTAAACTTTCAACTCAACTGTTGATAAACCATGTGATTTATAGAAAGACAAGATCCAGGATCAAGTTCTTAGGAGCATACGGCATACTCTATACATTTAACTCCATAATAAGACTGTATGCATCAAGCTCCCATACTCCCTCTAGTGGCAGTTGCAGACAGGCAGAATTTTATCTTTTAACTCTGTCTATGCAGGGGATTTGGAACTGTGTATCAGAAAAAGGGTACTCCTGACTTCTTTAAAGGTATATTAAGAAATTAAACACAATTTTGGAGCTAAAGGGTGTATTCACACATGGTAGATTTGTTGCAGATATTTACTGTGACTGTGTCATTCATTTGAATGGGGTTTGTAGAAATCCATGTGGTTGCTGCCAAAACAATCCAATTTCAGATGAATTGCGCTGATTTTCAGTAGCATATTTTTTTTTTTTCAACAAATCTGCCACCTGTAAATATTCCCAAGATCGTCATGGTGTTAAAAGGGGAACATTGACTTTAAGGCTGGGTTCACACGACCTATTTTCAGGCTTAAAAGAGGCGTATTATGCCTCGATTTACGCCTGAAAATACGGCTCCAATACGTTGGCAAACATCTGCCCATTCATTTGAATGGGTTTGCCGATGTACTGTGCTGACGACCTGTAATTTACGCGTCGTCGTTTGACAGCTGTCAAACGACGATGCGTAAAATGACTGCCTCGTCAAAGAAGTGCAGGACACTTCTTTGGACGTTTTTGGAGCCGTTTTCTCATAGACTCCAATGAAAACAGCTCCAAAAACGGACGTAGAAAACGCTGCGAAAAACGCGAGTTGCTCAAAAAATGTCTGAAAATCAGGGGCTGTTTTCCCTTGAAAACAGCTCCGTATTTTCCGACGTAATTGCAGTTATCGTGTGCACATACCCTAAGGGTATGTTCACACGGCAGCCTCCGTTACGGCTGAAATTACGCAGCTGTTTTCAGGAGAAAACAGCTCCGGCATTTCAGACGTAATGGCAAGTGCAGGTGCTTTTCGCTGCGTCCATTACGGACGTAATTGGAGCTGTTTTTCCATGGTGTCAATGGAAAACAGCTCCAATTTACGTCTCAAGAAGTGACAGGCACTTCTTTGACACGGGCGTCTTTTTTTACGCGCCGTCTTTTGACAGCGGCGCGTAAAAAAAATGACCGTCTGCACAGAACATCGTAAAGCCCATTCAAATGAATGGGCAGATGTTTGCCGACGCTTTGGTGACGTATTTTCGGACGTAATTCGAGGTTAAAACGCCCGAATTACGTCCGTAAATAGGGTGTGTGAACCCAGCCTAAGGCTTTTTGGCCTTCCACCTGTGGGAGGCTTCTTATAGGTGGTTAGGGCCTGGTTGAAATTGAAATCTCCAAAACTGCTGTACCTTTTGTCTGGTTTGTTGCATGCTTAGGCTGGATTCACACGACCATTGTAAAGGATCTGCCAGGCACAGGGTGGCAGGCTTAGGAGTGGGAGAACCTATCACAGCCTGGCCAGACGGAGCTAGCTCCCGCCCTCTGTCTATTTATACCTGCCTTTCCTGTTCCTCCTTTGCTTGTGATTCTTCTCGTTTGGTTTCCTGGCCCTGCTGCAGCTTCTTGTACTATTGTCCTTGCTTCATATTGACCCCGGCTTGCTGACTACTCTCCTGCTCTGCGTTTGGTACCTCGTACACTCCTGGTTTGACTCGGCTTGTTTACTACTCTTCTGCTCTGCGTTTGGCACCTCATACTCTCCTGGTTTGACTCGGCTTGTTCACTTCTCTTGTTGCTCACGGTGTTGCCGTGGGCAACTGCCCCTTTCTCCCCCTAGCTCTGTGTACCCTTGTCTGTCTGTCGTGCACTTATTGAGCGTAGGGACCGTCGCCCAGTTGTACCCCGTCGCCTAGGGCGGGTCGTTGCAAGTAGGCAGGGACTGAGTGGCGGGTAGATTAGGGCTCACTTGTCTGTCTCCCCACCCCCGTCATTACAACCATGTTACGTCCGTAATGGACGGAACGTATTTCGGCCGGAAGACCCGGACCGAACACCCTGCAGGGAGTTGGGCTCCTAGCATCATAGTTCTGTACGATGCTAGGGGTCCCTGCCTCGCTGCAGGACAACTGTCCCGTACTGTAATCGTGGAACTAATGTCCCGTACTGAAAACATGGAGAGGCAGGGACTCCTAGCATCATACATAACTATGATGCTAGGAGCCCGGCTCCCTGCAGTGTGTTCGGTCCGGGTCTTTCGGCCGAAATACGTTCCGTCCATTACGGACGTAACATAGTCGTGTGAATCCAGCCTTACCGCCCTACTGGTGACGGCTACTTCTTTCTTTCTGTGGCTGGCTTCTGCTTCAGATGTTTCGATCAGTGCGCACGTCGACAATTGTGACTAATCTGGGGACCGCAACCTGGAAATCCACCTAATAAAATGTATAAATCCATGCGCGGGTTAAAGGTAAAGAGCGTAGAGATTCCTTAGACCCCCGCACCTCATTGGTAAAAGAATCCACTTCTCTAGTGAGAATCGCAACACTCTTATGTGGCAGGGCAATGGTTGAGCCATATCAGGCACAAGAACAATGATGTGGTAGCAATCTCTACACCCTTATAGCTATGCCCCTGTAAACCACCTGTTTTACCAGTACGTTTTGAGGGTGGAACAGTGGTGCATGGACATGTAAGGATCAACATTACTAATCGTGGACATAGAAACTCACAATGCCTGAGGCGCATTAAGTTCTGACCTAGACACAGCCTTGCAATTGTCTGGGAGTCTGGTTTTGCTGAATATAGGTTACAAGTAGCCAAACATTACTGATCACTGGATTATATGTGACAACAGAGGTCTCTCTCCAAACAGCGGATCGTATAATGTATGAACATTCACACAATTTACCAATAACCGTAGGGTTAGGATAGTATTATGATTTTCCTCTGTGCCAACAAGAGATTCTATTACGTTACATCACAGGTCAGCCGAAAGTGATTCAGATTTTCTTTTCAGTGGTAACCATCAATTATAGCAAACCGAGGCTTCAAAGTTGTGAATGCAGTTAAAACACCTACATTTATTATACTCTAAAAACACTTAAAATCAAAGTTAGTGTAAAGATAAAGAAGGGATTAGGTGGTAAACATCAGTTCAGAAAACTAACCAGGGCATGACTGGAGATTGTGTAGGGACATGAAAAAAAGAGTTTACGTTGCTCAGTAATAGTGGAAAACAGGTCAAGTTATAGGCTATGGAAATCCTGTGTTTTTTTTTTTATTTTTTTAATCTATATTTCAGGTAATTAGAAAAGGTTTTTTTTTAAATCTATTTTTTTTAATTTTTTTAATTAAGTTCTTACGATACAGCGTCTTTATTTCGTTTTTACATAGAAGCTATATCGTTCGCTATTAGCTGAATCTGTCAGTAAAGTGAACTGACGACTTGGCTCAGAGCAGGTCCCGTGTGTCTCTAAGGGCTTATTTAGATGAACGTGTAATACATCCGTGCAACGTGCGTGATTTTCACGCGCCTCGCACAGGCCTATGTTAGTCTATGGGGTCGTTCAGACTGTCCGTGAGTTTCACGCAGCGTGTGTCCGCTGCGTAAAACTCCTAACACGTCCTACATTTGTGCGTTGTTCGCGCATCATGCACCCATTGAAGTCAATGGGTGCGTGAAAATCACGCGCAGCACACAGTAGCACTTCCGTGTGACGCGCGTAATTCGCGCAACAGCAGTAAAAAGTATGCATGAAAACAGAAAAGAACCACGTGCTTTTCGGTTTACAAACATACAAACAGAGTGTCATAATGATGGCGGCTGCGCGAAAATCACGCAGCCACGCATCACCTAAAACATATATATATATATATATATATGATGACGATGACATACGTAACACACTCCATTTTGACAAGTTGTTGCCAATAGTACAAAGCTCCTGGCCCTGTGCCACATATTTGCATTATTTTAAATTTAAAACCTCTTTTCCTGTAACACTGATCCTATAGAAACGGGGAAGTAGAAGAGCGTAAAAGTAGGTAAATGTAAACCTTGTATAGCAAAGCCGATATATTTGACATTCAGGGTGTGTGGAAAGATAGATGATGAACCCCTTGGAGTTGAGTGAATCTGCCAAACTTTTGTCTTTTCGGTGACTTGTCTTTCCTATATTTCTTTATATTAATCTGTATTCCCCCCATCGAAGATCATAAGGGCAAAACTTTGGATCTGTGTTTTAGCCCCCGTTTTTTTTTTTTATATGAGGGAAATACTGTTCCACAATAGTAATTTTCACAGATTCGCTCATCTCTAGTTTCTGTGGATAGTTGCCATCAAGCAACTGTAACCGTGAAGAAGACTAAGCTAACGAAGAGGAAATGCTGATAACCTGGGGCAGTTACATGGACTTGCCAGTCAGCGGGATTTCTTACCTTCATTACACGGAGTATAGACTAAATGTGCAAAATAATATTTTATGGTCTAAATGTGCAAAATAATATTTTATGGTCTAAAGTTGATCTTAGTCTTGACTGCATGATCACTGTTTCCTCCAATGGTAGATGTTGGGCCACGGACATTCTCCTTCTATAGACATGAGATTGTTGGCACATCATGTAGAAATTGGCAGAATCTGGCAGCAAAATTCCTTTTTATGACCAGCTTCACAGTTAAGGGGTTGTGTGTTTTGGATAATTCCATTTGGCAGAAGGGCCCATTAACAATAAACCGATCACAGGGTATCCCATTGCTTAGACCCCAAGTGATCAGTGCTCTATAGGGTAACCCAGTAGCAAGTGTTCATTTCCCCTGCCGTGCCACCACAGGGGAAATAAAGCATTACATTAAGCATTCTTATTGAACGTAATTCCCGGTCTGTGTAATGGATGGATGTGTAGGGTCCTCTAGAATGAGAGATTCTCTTTGTAGCTGCTCTTCACTTTGGCTAATAGACAAGTGTCTCGAATGGGGGACCCACCTCTATTGATTCAGATTTCCCTTCAAGGTACAATGGACTTTGGTTCTTAAGTATTTACATTCTCTACGTATTGATTTGTATCCTATTTGACAAACCTAAAGCATCTGATGATTTTTATTCCATTTGACTAAACTAGTCCCAGAAAATCCTCCTAAAAAAACCTGCAGCAATAGAGCTGTTACAGGAGGCTGCCCCTGGAGCAACATCTCTAGTCATCTGAAGTCTATGGTTGAGCTGTCAGATTATACTCATTCTTTCACGTATGATTGCTCTTCTGCTCTGTGATTCAGCTATGAAATCTTATAATGTACATGAACAGGGACTGAGGCTAATTGTTTTACACACTGCAAGCTAGAAGACCTTTTAATCATGGCTGTGGTTCGTACCAGGCAAACCTGGGCAGATGCCATTGCTCACTAGGCTTGGGTTGGCCATGGCAATCTGGATCAAATTGTTCATTCCATGTCAAGCCGTGGGTGGTGTAGACAGGGGTAGACTCTCTTGCTGAGGGCCTACATACACCTGGATCTGTCCTTGCTTCTAGTTGGCTAATTTGGTAGAGGCAGGAAAAAAGTCTACTTTCAAGGCGCTCCTGTTCCTTGGCATGTTACTTACTAGAAAATAAAAAAACATTTAAAACAAAGTTTCTGTTCCCGCTAAAAACCACATCCGAAGTACGACCAGCACAGGAGTGCCTTGAAAGGAGCCTTTTTTCCTGCCTCTACCAAATTGTCTTTGATAACGGGAGAAGCATTGTTGAGCCAATACCCGGTGTCAACTCCTAAGGCCCGCAGGCTGTGCACCTTCGAGTCAGAGACTCAACACGCATTAAAATCGTGTTGTGCTGATGAACTTGCACAACTTAAAAAGGTCATCGATAAAAAATAAAAAAAGTCTGAACACTCATTTTGAAAAAGCATATCATTAAAACGATATTACCTTAGAGGAGCACCGTTTTTCTTTCCCTTTTTTTTCCTTCTAATTGGCTAAAGCACTGTGTCCATGCTAAGGATAAAATAAGGTACAATTAGGTGATAGATCAGCCGTTATTGTGGAGATTCTTATAATAAATTAAATACAATACATACCACACAACAATACATTATAATGGTAGTGTTACTATTTCACACGTGCAAACACTATAAATGATCACAGATAAAGAAGAGGAAAAACGAAATACACAAAAAGACACGAGCGGCTTTTCGACTTTTCTGCTATTTGTATAACGCAGACTGCTGTGGAATTAAGTGTCCGCTCATCACTTTGATTCTTCCTTAGGAGGTGCAGTTTGTCAGTCCAGATCCTGCTGATTCAGCCTCATATTGATTGCTCGGGATTCAGGGCCTGCGCACCTGTCAAGTCCTCTTGCCCTCTGTATCATTTCATTTCATGTGTATGTTTAGTAGACTAATGACATTTCTGCAAGGATGTTTAAGGCCAGCTGCTCCCTCTACTCTAAAGTCAAAGAGTCATTTCCTCACATGAGCACACCTTGGACTTTTTAGTATCTAGCGGTAATGTGGCTTCGTTTTACCGCTGATACTCCTACAGTATTTCTGTACGTTTATGGGGTGATGGAATAGGTGAAAAATACAATTATTAGTGTGTTTATTATGTGTTAAAGGGAATGTGTCATCAGAAAAGTACATATTGTTTAAATCAAGTTTTTATGTTAATTATGAAATTTTTTTTGTGTAAATTTGTTATCGTTTAAGAAATGTTGATTTTTTTAAAAAAAAATGTTTTTTCAATGTTACTATATTATTTAAAAAAATGAATCCTGAAATCTTGCAGTTCACTCTGGCCTCTGAGCCTCCCAGCCTCCCAATGGACAGACACAAATGGTGGCCATACACATTAGATGTATGTTGGTTTAATCGACCTAAATGTCATGAGGATCGGCTGACTATCTAATGTGTATGGCGGTGTCCCGACTCTCTCCCGTCGGCAAATGTAGGGGGAGAGAAGGGTTCTTTTGTTTGCAAGGAGATAGGCTGATGCCAGAGGAGTCTGTCAGCGCCGTTACTCCTCCCTATTGAGAACACATGTACGCTTTGCTGATCTGGACATGCATGTGTAGGTTGGGGGGGGGGGGGGTTGGGAGGAATGCCAGTAGAGATCACTTCTCAGTAGTCATCCCGTCATCACTGGCAGGATTACATACAAAAATATGAGCCCCTTTTTTTTACTTCTGATTTCTTTCTGGAGATATAATAGCTGGTGATTACAGGCCCAAGAACTGCAAACTATGACGATAACATGTACTATTCTGATTTCTGTCAGGCACAGTGTTGTCATGAAGATTTAAATGACCCAATACAACAATACTTTGAATAGAGGCAGCCATGTGGTTATATTTGGGGATCTGGATCCACATAAGGTCTCCATGATAACACCGCACTGCAATGAGAAGTTGATTTGTTTTCCTCAGAATCTCTCTGGAGTAGATCTTCAGGCTTTGTGCCTGTAGCTTCAAAGTACTTTGAAGGGCCTTGACATTTGTTTGGAGATTCTTCGTTGGTGAAAACGTTCTCAGTGGGGGGTTGACGCTGAAATATTTCCATAGCCTGAAATTGGATAAGTGATAGCAAAATATGTTGCAAGACTTCAACTTTATGTAACCGCATATGTTTTCTCATTTGGTGAACCACCAATGTGTACCTCCAACCACTTCAGACTTATGTTTCCAAATCAGACCAAATCCAGGCTTTTTGTCCATAGGCAACCTAAACGGGTCACTGAAGGCTTACGAACTAGATGACTACCAAATGAATTGCAGAAATAAGATGGCAAGGATCATTTTTAATGTACCGTATAATCCAGCATTTATTATGAGTATTCACCATTACTTTACTAATGCTAAAATGTAAATTATACAGAGGTACGAATCCTGCTCAGTATAATCAGTATAGATTATTAAATTGGAGGGATCAATACCATATAGCAATTGTACATGGAGTGTCTTCTCACCATGGATTGACCTTTATATAATGACTTACTTCTTGGTTAGGAGACATAGAAATTACTATTGACTATTTCTACAGAAAAATCCAACAGTCTCCTTGACAACAGCCCCCATCCCAAATCGAGGGGATGGTAATTTAGAAAGAAATGAGCGCTTGGGTTCCATTTCTGACCCTGAATTGGTTTGACCTTCACATTAACATGGCAGGGGCATATTAACAGAAAATTACAGGTAACTGCCTTTGTACCTGTATGCCCTTTAAAGACAAACCTGCCATATAAAATTGTACGATTTTTGTTGTTTATAGCATGTGACTGATGCCGGACTGCTGACAAATCTATTTGCCGTTCTGTTTTTTATCCAGCTAGCAAGTTTTGCACGCTTGCAATTTTTGTTGATAAAATTATTTCGATTAGCGGACTGAATCTAAAATAAAATAGAAACTAATGCCACCTATAGAACAGACTAACCTAATTTTCTGTCCATTAAGTAATTGACTTGACTAAATTTATCCATATGAGGCGAAAACTCTCCACCCTGTTCTGGCATAAATGGCTCCTGTATGGCACCTAAAAATGGAAAAGAAGAAAGTGGTGCTCCTCTGCAGAAGTATTTTCAAATACTTATTGAGCTCACCTAGTGTAGTGCTGGCATGGATTGAACATTATTGCGTGGTGTACAGAGCTTAAAGGGGTTTGCCCATCAGCGACACTTATAGTATATAGCAATGTCAGATGCGGGTCCCAAAGGTTCTATATCTAGAAAGGGGCCCCCTAAACCCTGTTCTACTTTTCTCAGCTACCGCTACCTCCTGGCCCCTTCCTGATTACGTGGTCGTTGAGCTACGCTGTTTCCGTAACTCCCATAAAAGTAAATGGCAGTAATGGAAACCGTGTAGGTCACGTGCTACGCTTCTTCTGTAACTGCTATTCACTGCTATTGGAGTTACGGAAACAGCGTAGCTCTACGACCTACGCTGTTACATGGTCGGAAATTACGAAGTGACCTGTGAGGCAATGGGAACCAAGAAAGGTAGAACAGGGTTTAGGGGGCCCCGTTCTAGAGATAGGTGCAGAATCTATATGACATTTATGGCGTATCCTGAGGCAATGCCATAAATGTCCCTGATGGGCAAACCCCTTTAAGCAGAAAGGTCCGTAACGTCAATGCGTACCAAACTGAATGGAAGCAAGATAGGATTCACCGGGCACAGATGACCTGATGAAGACCAGTCTGAAAAATGTATAGTCAATAAATCTGCTATTTAGATTTCCAAAAATCATTCGTTTTATTTGGCTGTTGCCAGGAGAGTCCTGTCTCACTTTGATCCCTTTTGGTAACTTTTTTGCACTTGGCATTGAAAGTGAGCAGATTTATCCTAATAACAAACCACCACCAGGATACGGGTTACTTGTGGGTTGGGTGCAGTTAAGTAGTAGAAAAAGACACGTTTAGATACTTGTACTACCCATGTCATTTCTGATGCAGTATGGTAATACATTTGATATATTTATGTCTGAATTTTTTTGGTTAATATCCCTTCTAAAAAAAAAAAAACTTATCTAGGGTTCTGCAATCTCAGTGGTTCATGAATGATTTATCCACTGGCAACTCCTATGAACAGTCATATACTACCAATGATATATAATACAGGATCCAGCGTGGGATGGGATAGGGATTCTCCTTTTTTTTACTGACATTGTAGAGGAGTATTATTCTACTCCCAGAAAGCTTTGAGTCTCAAGGGTGAAACAATCCAGAGGAACCCCTGAGATATCTTACTTTGAGGAGTGGAGGATCAGCTCTAACCTTAGCAAAAGCAAAATTTTCCCTTTTATGCTTGGAGATACACTTTAAACTTTCATAGAAACCTGTAACTTACAAGTTTTACTTGCACATAAAACTGTAAGGGATAAATTACATTCCTATCTGGTAGTTAACCTGTTAACTTATGGAATAGTCTTGTGCAATAAACAGAGATGAAGCACTTTAAACCTGTAAAGTTTAGAGAAGAGACGGTGAGTTGTATATCTAGCAATAAAAGAAATGACGGAAATGTGTTTTTTCTATCCCCTTAGAAATCTGTCTCTTCCTAGATAGCGAGAGGATTTCTCCCACTCGTGTTGTTATCCATAATCTTTCATGAGACATGAAGTGAACGCTTTGTCTATATTACATCACAAGCTGTTCCTTCTCAATTCACTTAAAAGCACGAGAATCATTCACTCCTACGCACATTTTCAAGATTAAAATCTTATAATATTACTACCTATGTGTTAGATGGTAAACCGGGACTTGAATGAATGTGCAACAAGTGGCTTCTATAGCTTTATGTACTCTGCCCACAAAACAAGAAAAATATTATTCGCCATTGGTTATGCTCAAATCCGGTTAGTAAGGCGATGGTAACCAGAAATCTTGCTGTGTACGTGAAAATCTGGCAGCGGCAGCACCATGGTTTTAGGTCATCCTGCCAAGGATATGTCCTCTACTCCAAGATTATGATGGATCCTTCTCTAGTGACTGAACAGCAGCTAGTCAATTATTTTTGTAGAAATTGTTCTTTAATTATACATATAATGTTATAGTTCTAATTCTGGACCGACAAGCTGCCAATTTTTTGTGGGAAAAAGAATGGTTGTTAAATTAAAAATGGCATAAATGTTCATTTGAAGCTCCATTTAGTGTTAAACTAATAGTAGACCATGAATTCTACTGCCATATGGCATCAGGCTGCAGCGTATGTACAGCATTTCTGCTAACCGGAATATAGTGAGCCACATAATGAGGGAGCTTTAATGGATCTGCTATACCAATTTGGTAAAGCTTTGCAGTAAGCCATAGTGGACGATGGAAATTGAGGGCTTATGCTATGTCTCAGGGCTGGACTGGCCCACCGTAGTACCAATCAATCCTCCGTTATTGCCAAACTGACACAATAATGTGTCCCAAAATTTCAAACCGTAGGCAACACCATTTGGATCTGACTCTGGAATCAATCACTTGCCACTAGGGTCTATTATGGGATGATCACTAATAACATATTAGACCTTTTTAATGATCTGCACTGTGTGTACAATGAGAATGACAAAGATTACAATTCAATTAAATGTGGACGTGTACATGTCCTGTACAGAGGAAGAATGGTTTACTTTGGAGAACCCAAGGAACCCTAGTCTGACACTGAATAGTTGTGTACAATTGCACTTGAAAAGTTTAGAAAAAAAAGCTGGGTGAAGCAAATCACATGCAGCCTACTTTATAGATATGCACCCCTCCCCCATTAGACACTATATGACACCAGCCAACGGACCTTATATGTGTTTTGTTTGCCACATATAGGCTAATCCTACACACAACCAGATTGCAGAGTAACATGGTAATTCTGCTGTGTCACTATTTTTGAAGAAAGCTAGAATTCTTCCCTACATCTATTTCTGATCAGGGGCCATACTTCTACCAGTACCTCGTCATTCCTATACTGTCTTAAAGGGTAAATAAACTTTCCGAAAACTTCTGACATGTCATAGTAACACGTCAGAAGTTTTGATCGGTGGGGGGCCGAGCCCTCAGACCCCCACCGATCGCTAAAATGAAGTGACAACCGCTCGGGTGAGAGCGGTGTTGCTTAGTTTCTGCTCGGCTTTTCCTGGAAAGCCGATGTAACATTGTACGGGCCCATAGACTTTCTATAGAGTCTGTAAACCGTTACATCGGCTTTCCGAGAAAAGCCGATCAGAAACCAAGCGGCTTAGTGCTCACCTGAGCGATTCTGCCACTTCATTTTAGCGATCGCTGGGGGTCTCAATGCTCAGACCCCCCACCAATCAAAACTTCTGACATGTCACTATGACATGTCAGAAGTTTTGTGAAAGTTTAGTTACCCTTTAATGATCACCAACTTTATACAGACATATAGGTAAAATATAATTATGGAAGATTATACTGTATTTACTGTACTGTCGTACCACACAAAGTATCACCTGCCAAAAAAACCTGCAGTGAGCTGTATAGCACTGTACTGGGGGGCGGGTGGGGGGGGGGGCTGTATAGCACTGTCTAAGGGGCGGGCTGTATAGCACTGTCGACAGGGGGGCACTATCTACAAGGGCAGGCTGTGTGTGGCACCCAGGGGAGGGGCCCAATCAAAAGTGTGCTATGGGGCCCAGTGTTTCCTAGTAACCCCCCTGATGGTGGGGACTACAAGAAAAGAAAAGGCCTTAATCTGTGTGGCGTCGGTAATCTAACTGAGATGTCAGCTGCAGTTTTTTGGGCAGGTGACAGGTCTTCTTTAATTGCATTACGTTGCATATAGTAGAATTGTTGTGCCACTGAACAACTATTGACAGCTGAAAACGGCTGATTCACGGCACCATCACTCAGTCCAAGTTGGTGAGTGACATAAAATGACTTGCTGGAGACAATTAACCTTCTTAATGGCCGATCAATGCTCTGCTGTCCCAGTGTCACTGTAAATATGAGCATCTCTTCAGACAATCCTGGTTTTCTAGTGATTTGTATTTTATTTCTGGTGTTTGTTCGTGGTAGTATTTTGCATTATGTCACATTAGTGATACTAGGTCTTGTATTCTAAAGTTGCCCACATCTATCATTGGCAATGGTAGTAAATCTCACAGTAGTTTAGATAATGTGGATGGTCCAATAAATCCAACAAATTACATCTTTGATTCCCAGCTTTCATGGTCTATGACCTCCGTGACACTTACCTTCATAAAGACTAGTAATAGACACACAATATAATGTAACATGGGGTCTATTATATTCTATGAAGTATTGAAGCAAATTGACCTACCAGTAAAAGTAATAGTTTTTTTTTTAGAGTTGCACCTAAATAGAATGGGAAATCCAACCCGTTTGTTTTACCCCTTATATCAGATTTTATTGGTACCTGCGCAAAGTTTGTGATCCACCAGATATATAAATTGTTTATGGGTAGCTTAAATTTTGGGTGAAATACCTGGGTACATTTGTCACTTCTGTAGACTGTAGAACATATAATTACTGATAAGACAGAGTAATTAGAATATTCTTTACAAGTACGGATGACCGTAAATCTTTGACCTGCTGTGACTAATTATCGAGGGAAACCGGCTTTACGCACGCTGTAATGATTTCCCTGAAGGCATTGTTACAGTGCATTGTGATCTTACAAACACTCACACATTGGCTGCTAGACTGACTAGAATATGAATAATACAAAGTGACTATACGTCGGTGTGATAGGGATATATTCACAATCATATACATCATGAATTACTGCTCGGAAATATAACACTGGTTATATAATCATATAGGACCTGATGTGCCCCCCAGGCCACCTACTCTTTACGTACTTTACATAAACAAAAGAGCTGTCTGATTTAGAAAATCTATTTTCGAATACATTCGGAGTTAATAGAAGAGAATCTCTCATTTAAGGTCCTCATCTGTTAGCCAGAATGGAGATTGACTACAAAGAGCACCTCTCACTCTTTAGGACCCAGCACGTTTGTGCATTACATAGATAACACATTGATTTCAGTGGCTGTGTAATGCTTAATTTCCCCTATGGTGGCGCTGCAGGGATATTGAACATTTTGTTCCGCAGATTACAGCTAATGAATGAGGGTCCAAGCAGCTGGACTTGCTGTGATCAGTTTATTTTTGGGGTCACTTAAAAAAAAAAAAAAAAAATTGTCAAAGGTGGACAACCCCCAAAAACAAATAGTATAGAGAAATTATTTCCCTGTTTAGCACCTTAGTTACTTCATATTATAATATTAAAGGGGTTTTCCCATGAGGAAGATTTATGACATAGCCACAGAATATGTCAGATAGATGCGGGTCCCACCTCTGGGACCCGCAACTATCTCTAGAAAGCGGCACCCTAAAACCATAGCTCAGTGAGTTACGCTGTTTCCGTAACTTTCGACCATGTAATCAGTAAGTGGCCGGGAGGCAGCGTCAGCCCAAAAATCTAGAACGGTGTTTAGGGGGCCACGTTCTAGAGATAGGTGCTGGCTCCAGAGGTGGGACCCGCATCTATCTTACATTTATGACATATTCTGTGGATATGTCATAAATATCCTTCGTGGTAGAACCTCTAGTATAATAATTCAATATAAATCCATGGTTCGAAATTGCTTCATCAGTAAGTAGAAGATAGAAATATCACGTGTTTATTAGAATGCTTTGTACTTCATTGTGGACGGACACCTCTTTCATCGTAATTTGTTTATGCATATTCCAATTTAAAAAAAAAAACGACATATTACGGTAAGTTGGGTGATTTTAGCAGATCGAGTTTACCTTGTCTCAGGATTTTGCCTAACAAGAGCTTTTGCTTGAGTAGAGACAGATTTTTGCAGTTCCTATTACAAGTGTTTGTCAGAGGCTTCCGTAATACATTTTTAATGTTCTATTAAAACCTTCTAGTAAAGGTAATGTTCCATGTTGTGCTTCCTAAAACCTCAAATGTTATATCCTCATTTGAACTGCTGTCTGAAGAAAATAATTGAGACCGTGACAATGAGCGTAATTTGTTACCGGAGATTTCCATACATTAGTGAAAAATCTTCTGTTAATTATTGCATGTTTTTTTAAAGTGACAGGTTATTGAGGAACCAAAAATGGGAAAATGCTTACAAACATCTGAGGCTTTTCGTGAATATGAATTTATTGCTATTAGGCTACTTGCTTGTAATTGGGTTTGGAACCAATGGCGTAGGCAAAATAGGTCAGATTTAATAATTCTAAGCTTCAGACAGACACCAAAGTGATCCAAGTGGTGCATGCTGTATGATAAATTTGGCGCATATTGCTTCATGTTAGATGCTTTTCTCTTCCTTATACCACATGGCACATTTTAAGCTACACCCCCTCATCGAACAAGGTGTAAAAAGTGTCTAAAACCGTTAACAAATGTGGTGCACGGCATGAGCACCAGATTGCTTTCTCAATTTATATAATAAATCTGCCCCCAATGTGGTTGACTGATGAGCTGCCCTCTTGGTGCCAAATAATACATGATGAGCTTGTAAAGGGCATCACACAAATGGGCTGTTCAACCAAAACAATACTTTGCAATGAGTAAGAAACCTCACCAGGGCTGGACCAAAGTAGGTGAAGGCTCTTGAGGGGGAAAAAAAAATTGGTGGTGTCCCCCTCCGGTAGCAGTGTCATATATAATGCATGGCTAACTTGTAATGTACTTTAAACATTAGATAATTGTGGATGTCAACTGGATCTGGTGACATGTGTATGAGAGAAGCCCTACTGTCCCCCGATGTATGCTGCTGCGGAAACAAGGTTTAGCATGTTTGATTTTAACATACCCAGAACTTTGATCAATTATCCTCTTAGTCGAGCCAAAACTTTCTGGTAGCTATTTATCCCCTTCTTCCTATGGCAATTTAAATGCTTGTATTTCCACCAAATTTCTTATCATTAGCAGTGAAAAAAGAGGGGGCATCAAAATTCCATACAAGCCGAATAGTACTGTGACCCTTTAGTAATAAAAACGTTATAAGAATCCACATATGCAATTTTTTCTATCATTGAAGGTACGCTTTAAGTGTTTTCTTGGGAAGGGCTGGAGGAATGAGGCTGGTGAAGACCTCTACGTAGTGGAAGGTCCTGGGCAATTGCCTCTTTTTGCCATCTATGTAATCCAGCACTGGGTCCCACCATGAGAATAAATGACTCGATTTTTCTTTCCACTCTTCGTATTTTTCTATGCCATATTACAATAGTGATCCATAACAAAACTTCTACTGTACAAGGCAAGTCTAATTAATGTTACAGATCTGTAGGCACTCTTCAGAATGTGTGAGCAAAACAGAAGTGAGTCTGTAACCGAGGTTCTGCTACAAAGACCCCCACAATAGTCACAATCTGTCTTTTAATTGATACTTTTACCCCTTCCTAATTGTAGCCATAGCAGCATCTCCAATTATAGAACCATTTGACTGTATCTTATTTTGGTAGACTCTGTTCATACATCCGTTGCAGGGTCCGATAGGGGCTTCCATCACAGATCCGTTTCAGAAAAACGGAAACGACGGACACCATGATGGGATCCCGAAGGAACTTATTAAAGTCATTGGGTTTTCCGTCAGGCGCCGATGGTGTCTGTCGTGCATTAAAACTGTCTTTTCTAATATTTTCGCTGTTCTGTTCCTCGGACGGCGCAGAGCAACGGAAACAGTGACGCAGATGTGAACAGGCCCTTAGTCTTGTTATAGCAGTTATTATTGTTACGTCATGTTTCCTGTAAATCGCCTTTAACTGCAGTTTAGAGTTGGGAGGATTCCATTCTTTATTGTAATTCAGATCAACATTGTCCAGAGAACGCATAATCTAAACAGCAAAGCACTTACAATATACGAGATCGGCTAGGAAAATCCCAGACTTCTTTTCATAACATAAGCATTTTTCTCTTCTGCAGAATATCTCACTCACATATGCACGGAGCACAATGCAGGCATACTTGTATAAATCCTTCACTTTGGGCTTAGATTTCAGTGGGGGAGGTTGAATTTACGGTTTCATAAAGACTGACAATATATTTATTTCATGTACTGTAGTTTCTTCTGAAAATCTATTTTAGGCTTCGTTCACATCTGCATTCGGTGATTCCATTGCTCTGCTCAGTCATATGAGCAGAGCAACGTAAATACTGGAAGCGCTGCGTCCCTTGCGTGACTTTAATGGGTTCCGCTGGGTTTCCGTCATGGTGTCCGTCGTGGTATCTGGGTTACTCAATTGTCGCATAGATTCTGCTACATAATCTTCTCGTTCCATGATCACAATGCTCCCTCCCTTGTCAGCAGGCTTGATAATTAATTGTTTATTTTGTTTCAACCATCTTAATGCTGTTACCTCTTTGATGATGAGGTTTGTCTCAGCAGATGGATAAATAAGCGATTTGACCTCCTGTGTCACAGCTCGCGAAAAATTACTAATAGAACTGCCTGGTGGCAATGGAGTGAACATTGAAGATCTAATGCCTCCCCTAAATGATTCCAACTCGGTGAAATCACTCCTAGGGTTAATCGGACCCTCATTAATAAGTTCATACAGATCTGTAAGGGTGGGTCTATCTGTCTCCTCTACATTATCCCCAAGTATGAAACCCAATGGACCAATGCTTGCAGGGCTATCACCTTGTAGGGGGCAACTATTTCAGTGACATTTCTGTTTTTAAAAAATTTGTGTAAGTTTAAATTCCTCAAGGATTTACTCAGATCTATTATAAATTGTCTGAAGGACGTGAAACAGTCGGCTCTGTTGTCTTTTGAATCCCGTGTTGCCTGCCCCAATCTTGGAATAAAGAGAAACCTTTTGCAAATGGTGAGTGCCGTGCTGTCTTCTTTTCTACATGTTGTCATTTGCTGAAACTAACTTCAACATGCACTGAGTACCGCTAGACAAAGGCTGTCGAACTACAGGTCCCAGCGAGCTGAAGCACAGATTCTGTGACATTGCAAGCTAAGGCAGTGCCAACCATTTTTCATTTCTACATGTTGCACATTATGTGAGTCATACTTTCAATCTATTGGAATATGTTGCCAAAACTGAGTTTTTAATTTTTGGTTTGAAATTGAAAAAAAATGTAAAATAAAAAAATTGCTTACATAAAAGCTCCATTATTCATCTTGATCCTAGGGACCCCAGGAATGCTATCAGTGCAAATTTTCAAAAACTTTTCCAAAAGATTAGTTGTTTAGATGGATTATCCAGACTGTCATGATCTAGGGGTATGTGGACCCACTAGGCCACTCTGCCGTAGCGGAGACCAAGCTGGCCAAGTCACAGTCTAGGCAAAGTCTATACAAGTAGTTTGTAACACAAGGGTACTTGAGATAGTCCAGACGTTGGCAGAGGCTCTGGCACAGATGGGACTAGATGTGGCAGGTTGCGCCAGATGTGGCGGATGGTACCAGGAGTGGCAGATGATATCAGACGTGGTGTAGAACAGCAGGCGGCACAACACGACTCCAACACTAGACAGGTTCAGGAACAAAACACAGCACGGGATACAGGATACAGGTAGCAGGGCACGGGAACACTCGGAGCAGGATAACACTAAGGGACCATTTGCAATACGAACATGGGAAAACTACAACAATGCTCAGGCAAGGAATGAAAGTGCAGGGCCCTTTTTATAGTCCAGGGTGATCTGGGATATATTTCATTAATTACATATGCGCGCTGGCCCTTTAAGGCCAGGAACCAGCGCGCGGACATAGCAGAACAGAGCGGCCAGATGCGCTGACGTCTCCCGGAAAGGAGACGTCAGCAAGAGGAGGAAGGTCTGCGGTTGCGGCCGTCAATAGGGAAGGGGAGGCGGCAGTCCGTGACCGCGCCCATTACACCGACGCTGACCCTCCACACGTGGTGTCTGCTACCTGTAACAAGCCCTGGACTTAACGGAAAAAGTATGATATATACCTAACAGGATTACTTCCAGGACCCTACCTTCTGATGGGTGATACCGATTTATTTATACATGACAATTTTTGCACATGTTTTTGTCAACTTTGGACATTTGAAACACACTACAATTTTATATGATTGAAATCATTGCATGGATCTGTGTCGGTTTACTCTATTTGCTATATCTAAGAGTCTGAAATCGCCTCTTACACCCACAAGCTGGTTTGAAATGAAGGTCAACATTCATATTTTATCCATTTCATCCTCACTGCAGACTGCAGATGCCAGGACCTACTAGACTTGGGAGGTCCATGGCGATCTGGGTTAACATGCTCTATTTTTGTCAAGCCACAGGTGGGTAGATGGGTGTCCACTGTGACTCTATTTCCCGGTTGCCCACATTCACCTGGAACTGGCCCTGCTTAGAAGCACACCTTTATAAATGCACGTTTTCTTGAAGGTTTTTTTTTTTTTTATGTAGGCAAGTTTCTACTATTTCACTTATACATTGTAATGGGACTAACCTTTGGATGAGCATTAATCTTTATGGTTGTTTAGGATTTTTGTTGACCTAAAAAACAATATTTTTATAGTTTTATTATAAAAAAAAAAGAATGTACTTATATAAATGATCGTTATACTGTTATTTTTTTCTTGAAAATGTTGCGGCTCTAGCATACTGAAGAAAAAAACTCTATATGAGTTTTTGTACCGGCATGGGGGGTGCATGTATTTCAGCAAATACATTAGCATTTTTGCTCGCCTCTGGTTAAATAATAAACATAATCTTGTTTTGAGGTGGAAAATAATCAGTGTTGTGTGAAATAATTCTGCATTGTAGCAGGGATGCACTCGCCGCAAGGTTAAGTAGCGTGTTGTCAAGACAATAATTAAGCTTTGTAGCATTCCCTTGAGAAGATTGCCCTTCTTATGAGAGTGGCCTGAAGGTATTCTTTTCAACATGTAAAGAAAGAGGTATTCGAAGTAACTTCATACTAAATTTGTGTATTCATTAGAATAAATCTTTTAAATAATGTGTATTAAATCCACGGGAGTTTTAATGGACATATTAAGTTGTCTGCTTTGAACAATTCCTTTCTGTTCGCAGACTCGTCCAACGATAAACTGATCACAAGATGTCCTGCTGTTTGGACCTGTGATCTGCAGGGGAGACCAGCAGTAGTTTTCAATATCCCTGCAGCACCACTACAGGCGAATGGACGCATTACACAGTTCACATGGAAATCAAGGGGCTTGTGTATGTAATGCAGAGACTTGCCACATCCTTCAGAATGAGAGAATTTCTTTGAAGCCACTCATAACCCCTTAATTACCGGGCCTGAAAAGACCTTAATGACCAGCTGAATTTTTCTGTTTCTGCCTCTCTGCGTTTCAGCAGCCATAACTGTTTTATTTTTTCATTGACGTGGCTGTATGAGGCCTTGTTTTATGCAAGAGAAATACTATTTTTTTTTTCCCCAGTTTGGGGCGTGAATATAGGAAAAAGCGATTCTCGGAAGAGTTTTTTTTGTTTTTATTTTTTTATCCCGTTCATCTTTCACGCTAAATAACCCATTAGATTAATTCTTCAGGTTATTATGGTTGTGTAGAAACCTAATGTGTAGGTTTTTTGTTTTTATTTAGTGTAGGGGCAATAAAATGTATTTAATGCAAAATAAAGAGACTTTTTGGGACTTTTTTTATTTATTTATTTGTTCTGTTACTTTTTTTTTTTAATCCCATCTTTTTTTAACCCCTTAATGGCCAGCCTATTTTAGACCTTAATGACCAGGCCATTTTTTAAGTTTTTCCATCGTCGCATTCCAAGAGCTAAAACCTTTTTTATTTTTGCGTCGACATAGCTGTATAAGGTCTTGTTTTTTGCGGGACAAGTTGTATTTTTTAATCGCACCATTTTGGGGGATATATTATTTATTGATTAACTTTTATTTGGGGGGAAATAGAAAAAAACCTGAAATTTCGCCACTCTTTTTCGCGTCTTAAATCTACGTAGTTTTACCGTGTGATATAAATAACACAATAACTTTATTCAGCGGGTTGTTACGATTGCAACGATACCAAATTTGTATAGTTTTTGTATGTTTTACTACTTTTACACAGTAAAAACGCTTTTTTTTCAAAATTATTTGTTATTGTGTCTCCATATTTGAAGAGCCATAACCTTTTTATTTTTTCGCCGATGCAGTTGTTTGAGGGCTTTTTTTTTTGCGGGAAGACTTGTAGTTTTTATTGGTACCATTTTGGAGTAGATGTGACTTTTTGATCACTTTTTATCACATTTTTTTAAAGTCAGTATTCACAGAAAACAGCAATTTTTCCATAGTTTTTAATTACATTTTTTACGGCGTTCACCGTGCGGGTTAAATAATGTAATAGATTTATAGTCGGGGTCGTTACGGATGCGGCGATACCAAATATGTGTAACTTTTTAACTTTATTTTGGTTTTTTTAATAGTAAAGCATTTTGTTATGGGAAAAGCTGGGTTTTTCATTTTTTTTCACATTTTTTTTTTAAATTAACTTTATTAAACTTTTTTTCACTTTTTTACTAGTCCCACTAGGGGACTATAATATGCGATTCTGCGAGCGCATTTATAATACACTGCAATACTTTTGTATTGTAGTGTATTACTGCCTGTCCGTTTAACACGGACAGGCATCTGCTAGGTCATGCCTCTGGCATGATCTAGCAGGCATTCACTCCAGGCAGACCTGGGGGCCTTTATTAGACCCCCGGCTGCCATTGGAGACACAGACACTCGGCGATCTTATCGCCGGGTGTCGGTGGGGGAGAGAGGGAGCTCCCTCCCTCTCTCCGAAACCACTCAGATGCGGTGCTCGCTATTGAGCACCGCATCTGAGGGGTTAAACGGGTGAGATCGATACTAATATCGATCTTACCCGGCAGAGCAGGGACGCTCCCAGCCCTCAGCTTCCTCTGGCAGCTGAGAGCAGGGAGATTTGACAGCTCCCTGCTCTGTTAACTTATTCCGATGATGCGACGTAAAAAGTCTATGGCATCGGAATAAGGCCCGTTAGTGACCGACGTAGAAACACGATGGGCCGGTCACTAACGGGTTAATATAACTTTATTTGTAACTTTATTTTTTACTTGTAATGTATTAGCATACTTCTGTACGCTAATACATTACACTGTGTCACTATGACACAGGCTGCTGATCGGGCAGCACATACTGTGCCCGAACAGCAGGCAAACGGAACAGACAGCCCTGGGGTCCTTTGTAGGTCCCCAGTGCTGACTGCAGAGGGATTCCCCATTGTTTGATCGCATCACTGGAATCCCGGTGATGCGATCAAAGAGGGGAATTCCCTTTGATCTTGCCGCGGTCACGGACCGCGGTAATCAAGGAGTTAAACAGCTGGGGTCCGAATGTTTGCCGACCCCCAGCTGTGTTCAGGAGGCTGCTCTAAGATCAGGAGCTGTTAGTTACAGCTCCTGCTTAGAGGATGAGCGCTCTCACGAGCGCTCATCAGCCTGATCTACAGCGACGCCAAAAGACGTCTCTAGACTAAGCACCCGCACCGCCTGACGTCAAAAGACAGTGGGCGGTCGGGAAGGAGTTAAATGGAATGTATCATCAGAAAACAAAAAAAATATTAAATCAGGTTTTTATTTTACACATTTTTTATTGTATATGTACCTATCCACATAAAAAGCAAAAACTTTCAATTTTGAAGTTTTCACACTGGCCACTAGGGCAGTCACAATAAGATGATATTTCCTGTTCTCTGTTGCTCACTTGTCTGCTTTAATGACCGCTATAATGTGTCACTGGAAGCCTATATAAGGTCGGATAGTAACAATATACACGATACACATAGATAGGGCTCTATATTCATCCCTTCTGGTCACGTTCTGGAGACTTAAACTTTATGACATTACTCTGTCAATTGAGTTTTATTTATTTCAGCTGCCATAAAGCACACACCCGGCAATACTGACTGCACAGAAAGGAAGTGTGTGTCTTTAATATGGCCGCCCTCAGGGAAGGTTTTACAAATAAAAATATAAATAGCTACAACATAAAATAAAAGACCAAACACATAATTTATCATGTGTATATACTGAACCTAAAATGAAATAATGACACATTCCCTTTAACTCTGGCTAATAGGTGGTTTCCTGTTCAGAACGCTCATCTAAGTATTCCCTAATAGGGTAGTTAAAAATGGGTTTCCTAAACCATACAACCCCTTTAAAGGGGTTTTGCTGAAGATTGAACGCCAGATTTGTCCCGTTTCAGAGATCAGATGCTTGGGTGTGTATGGTCCATGGTAAACCAGTGCATTGTAATATTCCACCTTTATTGGGAGCCATAACCACTGTACCTGCCGACCTGCTTCATGCATACTGTAACAACGTAATCCATCTCCAAACCGGAGTCATTTTTTAAGCATGGACCGTAATATTGTACCCTGCTCAGTAAATGTGGGGTTAGGGGTTTAGGTAGGTTTAGTATGTTATAATCCTACACTTTCATAGTAGCATTGGGGCTCATACACACGGCAGAGTGCCTGTATGGCAGTTCACAGAGGCCGCATGGCTCCCAAGTATATAGCTACATGGCCTCTGTTTGCTTTCATGCTAGCTCCATCAGGAGCTGTATGTACAGGGATTCTATTATCGGATAGCAATGCTTCTAGGGGAGAATACCTCCATACATACAGAATCCGTTGGACCATGCCACAATGTTTTTGTGTTTGCTGAATACATAATATAAGAGAATAAAACCTCCGAATAAAATTAGAGGCATACAGAGGTACAGTAAGGGCCCATACACCGGGCACCGTATTACGACTTTGTACAGTTTAGAGGTTACACAGAGCCGTAATACGACTTTGTGCATGAGCCCAGTGCATGGAGAGTTTTACAGACATAACTGATCTCATTCTCCCTACTGACCCAACAGTGAAAAAGACCAAAGGGGCAAGACTGTGACAATCTAACTAAAGCCTGTCCGAGCTATGAACGTAATCCACCTCGTTGCCCACAGCTCGCAACGCAGATTTATAGGTTTTGCTACAGTCGGATTTAATACTTGTATTATTTCTTAATATGCCAAACCAATTACAAAATGTAATATATTTTTTTTAATATACCTTGTAATAATCCAGAGTGTTTTAATTAGACATCGGCTGTTTTTTTTTTTCTGGATGGTGGGCAAGTAAACGGCAGGAGATACCGATTAAAAATAATGAATATTTGTTACGGTCTTTACCATTTGTGATGGAGATTTAACTCAGAGCGCAGGGTGAATATTTTAGTTCTTCCTGTCAGGCAACACTTTCTCGCAGTGCCGAGGATTAGGGAAAGTTGCCATGCTTAGTTCCTCCACATCAGTGACTATGCTGAAAGCCCGCTACCCTGCAAGACACGTTTTTAAATTCAATTTGGCTTTCTATGCCCCTGGCACTCAGCAGGTTTCATTAAATTTCACAGCAGTTAGTTTCAATTGCCTGTGTGGATACCTTTTTTTATCTACATTTAACTCCACATAATCTTAGACAATTGTGCTTTGTGTGAAATTATTTATGCAATAATAATTCTACTGTCCACTTAGAGAACTGGCAATTTCAAGATAATTTAGTCATGGTAGATACTTGGTTAAATAACCAGTTTAGACCTACACAAGTGCGGAAATAAAATTTGATCTGCAATATTACTTGTAATACGTGATATTAATTGTAAAGAAGGGGTTAAATCTCATTGCTTTATTACTAGTAACCATTTCAATGTGCGCGCTGTACCAATGTCCTATCACAGTTACTCTCTCCGTGTCTTCCTCTCCCATAAATGCATTTTGTACTATGTATTCTTCAAAATGATCCATACATTGTAAAACCGATCTAGCTATAGATAAACTTCTGTATACCAGTATGTGAACTTAAATTTATCTCCACCTAAGCCTAGGGGAGATTAATATTGAATTTATATATGTATATATTTGTGGATTTGATCTTACTTTTTTTGATTTCGGTGTATATTCATTTTGTAGTGTCTGAAGAAGGTCGAAATGTATAGACCGAAACGTTAAACCTATTTTTGGTTTCCTACTTTTCGCTATATGTGAAATAAAATATCACTTATTGCATAATACCTTGGAGTGCTGAGTTTCCATTTTTATACGTTAGCGTGGAAGCCTACTCACGCACCCTTCAAACACGGAGTGCTGCGGGATCAAGAAAGTATGAAGACAAAGGTAGTTTGGAGTACCAAATCATTAGCCCCCCAATCAATGAGAAAATGCTAATATTTTTGCATTTTTCCCTTAAGCCTCATTCACACGACAGGGTCCGAGTGTCGGCCGGGAAAATCGGCCGTTTTTGGCCGATTTTCCCGGCCGGTTTGCATCCGATTTGCATCCGTTCCGATTCCGTTCCGGGCCGAGTTGCCGTTTTTACTGTCCGATTTGGACCCGATTTGCATCCGTTTTTTTCCCTGTCCGTTTTAAAATCTGATGAATTTCATTTAAATTTGTTGCCACACACAGCCCTTTGTAGATAATGCCACAGCCCCCCTGGTAGGTAATGCCACCCAGCCCCCTGTTGGTGATGCCACCCAGTCCCCTGTAGGTAATGCCACCAAGCCCCCTGTAGGCGATTCCACCAAGCCCCCTGTTGGCGATGGCACACAGCCCCCTGTAGGCGATGGCACACAGCCACCTGTAGGCGATGGCACACAGCCACCTGTAGGCGATGGCACACAGCCACCTGTAGGCGATGGCACACAGCCACCTGTAGGCGATGGCACACAGCCACCTGTAGGCGATGCCACACAGCCACCTGTAGGCGATGCCACACAGCCACCTGTAGGCGATGCCACACAGCCACCTGTAGGCGATGCCACACAGCCACCTGTAGGCGATGCCACACAGCCCCCTGTAGGCGATGCCACACAGCCCCCTGTAGGCGATGCCACACAGCCCCCTGTAGGCGATGCCACACAGCCCCCTGTAGGCGATGCCACACAGCCCCCTGTAGGCGATGCCACACAGCCCCCTGTAGGCGATGCCACACAGCCCCCTGTAGGCGATGCCACACAGCCCCCTGTAGGCGATGCCACACAGCCCCCTGTAGGCGATGCCACACAGCCCCCTGTAGGCGATGCCACACAGCCCCCTGTAGGCGATGCCACACAGCCCCCTGTAGGCGATGCCACCCACCCTGCCCCTGTAGGCGATGCCACCCACCCTGCCCCTGTAGGCGATGCCACCCACCAGCCCCCTGTAGGCGATGCCACCCACCAGCCCCCTGTAGGCGATGCCACCCACCAGCCCCCTGTAGGCGATGCCACCCACCAGCCCCCTGTAGGCGATGCCACCCACCAGCCCCCTGTAGGCGATGCCACCCACCAGCCCCCTGTAGGCGATGCCACCCACCTGCCCCCTGTAGGTGATGCCACCCACCCTGCCGGTGATGCCACCCACCCTGCCCCCTGTAGGTGATGCCACCCACCCTGCCGGTGATGCCACCCACCCTGCCCCCTGTAGGTGATGCCACCCACCCTGCCCCCTGTAGGTGATGCCACCCACCCTGCCCCCTGTAGGTGATGCCACCCACCCTGCCCCCTGTAGGTGATGCCACCCACCCTGCCCCCTGTAGGTGATGCCACCCACCCTGCCCCCTGTAGGTGATGCCACCCACCCTGCCCCCTGTAGGTGATGCCACCCACCCTGCCCCCTGTAGGTGATGCCACCCACCCTGCCCCCTGTAGGTGATGCCACCCACCCTGCCCCCTGTAGGTGATGCCACCCACCCTGCCCCCTGTAGGTGATGCCACCCACCCTGCCCCCTGTAGGTGATGCCACCCACCCTGCCCCCTGTAGGTGATGCCACCCACCCTGCCCCCTGTAGGTGATGCCACCCACCCTGCCCCCTGTAGGTGATGCCACCCACCCTGCCCCCTCTAGGTGATGCCACCCACCCTGCCCCCTCTAGGTGATGCCACCCACCCTGCCCCCTCTAGGTGATGCCACCCACCCTGCCCCCTCTAGGTGATGCCACCCACCCTGCCCCCTCTAGGTGATGCCACCCACCCTGCCCCCTCTAGGTGATGCCACCCACCCTGCCCCCTCTAGGTGATGCCACCCACCCTGCCCCCTCTAGGTGATGCCACCCACCCTGCCCCCTCTAGGTGATGCCACCCACCCTGCCCCCTCTAGGTGATGCCACCCACCCTGCCCCCTCTAGGTGATTCCACCCTGCCCCCTCTAGGTGATTCCACCCTACCCCCTCTAGGTGATTCCACCCTGCCCCCTCTAGGTGATTCCACCCTGCCCCCTCTAGGTGATTCCACCCTGCCCCCTCTAGGTGATTCCACCCTGCCCCCTCTAGGTGATCCCACACAGTCCCCTGTAGGTTGCACCCATCCCCCCCCCCCTTCCAGGAGAAGTCACTGACTTCAATGTCCATATATGGACAGTGTAGTCACTGACTTCTCCTGAAGAGGAATTCCCTGCCACAGGTCGGGAATTCCGCTTCAGAAGTGAGTGACGTCACTGTGTCCATATATGGACAGTGTAGTCACTCACTATTCCTGTAGCGGAATCCCCGGCCATAGAGTCGGGGATTCCGCTGCAGAAGTACGTGACTTTGCTGTGTCCATATATGGACAGTGTAGTCATGCACTTCTCCTGTAGCGGCATCCCCGGCCATAGAGTTGGGGATTCCGCTGCCGAAGTGCGTGACTTCGCTGTGTCCATATATGGACAGTGTAGTGACGCACTTCTCCTGTAGCGGAATCCCCAATCCCCGGCCGGGGATTGGGGATTCCGACTCCTACAGCGAGCAATAAAATACCCTCCTCCTCCTCCTCACATGCACTCTGCACTGTGAGGAGGAGGAGAGAGAGTGCGCGAGCGACGGTAGACCCGGCCATCACTCGGGACACATTCCGGTGATGGGCGGGTATTACCCGGCCCCATAGACTTCTATGGGAGCCGGGCGGCCGGGCGCCCGGCCGAAAATAGAGCATGTCCTATTTTTTGACGGCCGGTTTTCCCGGCCGTCAAAAAATCGGTCGTGTGAATAGCCCCATTAGGGGTCTATTATTCCTAATGCAGCCGGGTGCCGGCCGATTTATGAACGTCCGTTACCCGGCCGGGAAACCCTGTCGTGTGAATCCCGCCTTATAGAATGGCTGTTGCCAAATTTAAAAATGTCGTATTGCCTACGGGAGGTCTCATGTCCTGAACTGTCTGGTGGAGTAGCTTCGCACTAAACAGTGGGTTGTATCTCCAAAGGCGAATGTTATAGTATAACTTTATACTTTATTCCTGGAAGGTATCCGTCACATGCATGACTGTCTAAAATGTAGGCCTCTCAAACGTGTAATAATGATTAAATAAGGGAAAATTCAATGAAGAAAATGTAAACCGTAGAAAGGCTGCACGCAAATATTCTTCCATGAATCTGAAGGCAGCTAATGAAACTAACTCTAGATCAATTGACTGAAAAATATTAAGCTTGACAACTGCCCGCACGAACCTTAGCTGGGAGCCTGGGCTGTGAATGTACCCGCTGTTACTCAGTCACCCGTGTGTCAGTTGTTTGTGCCACTCAGGGCTTTTCCAAATTAGATGTGGGATTTCTCCTTTCATTTACTGGGAGATCATTGAGGGCACTTTCTCGAAAGCAAAAAATAGAGCTCGGTCTAAGACTACTTCCATTACCCGTAAGGCAGTTGGTATTGTGATTGCAGGAGGCACATTACACACTAGTATGTAATATGTAGCCGAATATGTAAGAAGACTATAAATATATATATATATATATATATATATATCTCCACCAAGCCAATTAAAAACCAAAACTTTTTGCTTGCTCTTCTTGCAGTGCCCCAACCTGGAAAACAATGTGTAATGTTTGTTCTTTGTGATTGAATAGGACTCTATTGTTTACTATGGACTAACATTATTGTCTCTTAGGGCTTATTTAGACGAACATGTAATCCGTCCGTGCAACGCGCGTGACTTTCACGCGCCTCGCACGGACCTATGTTACTCTATGGGGCAGTGCAGACTGTCCGTGAGTTTCACGCAGCGTGTGTCTTCTGCGTAAAACTCACGATATGTCTGATATTTGTGCGTTGTTCGCGCTTCACGCACCCATTGAAGTCAATGGGTGCGTGAAAATCACGCGCAGCACACGGAAGCACTTCCGTGTGACGCGCGTGATTCGCGCAACAGCAGTAAAAACTATGAATGAAAACAGAAAAGCACCACGTGCTTTTCTCTTTACAAACAGAGTGTCATAATGATGGCGGCTGCGCGAATATCACGCAGCCACGCATCATATGCTGCTGACACACGGAACTGTTAAGTACCTTTTGCACGCTCAAAACGCACACGCTCGTGTAAATCCGGCCTTAGCCGTACTCTTTTCCCAGAAATGTACTCTTAAAAGATATTCATAGAGGGGTTATATAAAGTACTAGTATAAGAATAAAAGAATTATTCTAAATCTATGTCATGTTTATTATGTCTGGGCATATATTCTGCGTAGGCTCTGTTCGCACTTTCGTCCTGTCTTGTGTTCAATATGGAAACCATGGCGCTGTGACGTATCTGTCGTACAACAGATCCAAACGGTGACAGACTGACCCATTGACTTATCATGGGTTCTTTGCAGTCTCCGTCATATTGACAACAAGAATAGCTCTGCATACTTCAGAAACTCTGATGCAACCCCCAACTGAGGCTCACAATGTGAACAGCGCCTAATATGCAAAGTCTCCATTCATAGAAAATAGTGGCCATCATAGTTCTTAGATTGGTCTCCGTGGTCTCTTTACTTGTGGGGCACCTGAAGACCAACATACGATCCATAAATATTTTTTAAAAAATTTGAATGCAAAAATTGTAAACACGAGTGGGGGAAATGCAAATATATGTATTTTAAAAGAATTGACAACTATGTACTGCTTTGTCAGTAAAGTGACCATTTTACCTATGTAGGGAGTCACAGCGTAGATGCCCAAACCGAATGCCACACAATCGATTTATGTAGAAATAAAATTTGTATAATAACAAGCTAAATAATCCTGTTTTTATTAGTTACATTACTTTTCATGTGAGCCCTTCTAACTTCTGTATGTAAATTTTTGCAAAAAGTTCTGTCTTTAGTTTACTTCCCATGAGAAGCAGAATGTGTTGTCATTCTACATCGGGTACATTTTCTTCTTTGACTGGTGGAGAGACCTAGAAATCCATATGTCACCATAAAACCTCTTGCAGTCCAGACGTCGCGGGCAGCATCCAGACGTCGCGGGCAGCATTCCTCATGAGAAGGTTACAAGGACGTGTCAGTAAGGACACAGGTGGTTTAATCATTAGGCCATTTATTTCCTTTGTACCATCCGTCCTGGGAAACATAAAACTCAGATCTGTTACTCGAACACAATTCCTCTATTATGTAGCACAGTAGGCCTCCTTTTAATATTGATAGCTCAGTAGCGGCTTGAAGCATCTTGGAACTTGATTAAAATTGACCATGATTGTTCTGTGCCATTATATGAAAGCGGCGGCAAACCTTAGTACCAAGGGATCTTCTTAACGTTATCATGACCGGTAAATGAATAGATACAGTTAAACAGAAGAATATAAGCAGTATAGAATACACACATTTAAAGTGCCTTTCTGGGATAAGAACAAAGGGTCTGCTTTTTTCCCCAGAAACAGCGCCACTTTTGTTCATGGGCTGTCTCTGGTATTGCAGCTCAGCCCAATTCCCTTGCATAGGGATGAGCTGCAATGCCAGACACATCCTATACACAAGAGAGGCGCTGTTTCTGGAAAAGAAGCAGACCCTTTTTTTCTAATCCCAAACGACGCTTTAACTTTAGGTCCAAGGCCCACACCCTAGATTCCCTAGTTAGCATGTAATTGTTAGCGGTAACTCTAGTCTTGTGACCTCGATAATTAATAGCGCTAGAGTTCTATAGTATTGTCATGTGACATAGGCACCTGGACGTGACTTTCCTTTCCGACATGTTACTCATGGTTAAATTATTTACATGTAAATACTGCGGCCATAGCGGATGAAACGGTTCAATAAATCAGTCCGTATGTATATAAAAAAAAAATACCTTTGGGATCTACTTTTTTTTTCCCCTTTTTACAATGAACCATTGCTTTAGTATTTCAGTCTATGAATATACTGTGAGACCGTTTTTAGATTATGAATGCTTCCCTTCCGCTATCTTCTCTGTCAATAAAGGGTTATTCTCATCTTATATGATGGAATTTCGCTAGCATATGCATCACTTTATGATTGCTGGGGGTCCGATCTCTATGACCCCCACCGATTCTAAGAATGAAGGGGTCACAGCGCTGATTTAGCACTGTGTTACTGCAGCACGGACGCTTTTTAGTGGTCAGAGCCATCTGCTTCCGGCACCGACCACTGCATAACTTGCGGTGCCGGAGGCAACCGGAACAGCTGATCGGTGCGGGGTTCAGGTGTCAAACCCTCACTGATCTTACACTGATGACCTATCCTGTGGATAGGTCATCAGTATGAAAAACTGCCCCATGACGAGACAACCCCTCTAAGATGTTGTACCAGGCACTGTGCCCCTTATTGCCCAGAGATTCGCTCGTCTCCAAGCTATGTTGATGGCGCTTCCATTGAGTCTGTAATTCGTATGTATGCTTTTCAGTACATGTTTGGGGGATGGATTTCTAGTGAGAGATCATACATGGTGCAATGTTTATTGTATTTAGAGGACCAATAACTGGTTCCCAGCTGATTCTGCATTTCCTAATATACATTTAGATGAAATTCAGTTTTTGTACCGATTGGACAATTTGTGTTTATATACGGACATCCATACAGCACAGTTTATAAATGCATTGCCTATATCGACTTGGTCATGTACACAGCTCAATATGGCTACCGAATTTTAAGAAGTCTGAATATTAATCATTAATACTAAGTCAAGAAAGAACTATGTATCGATCACTTGATCATGTAGGACTTTTTTTTTAATAAAACCTTATAAATGGCATCTTTATATATATATATATATATATAATAAAGTAGAGGAAAACACAGCACTCAATGCAAACTGAACATCAGGCCATGTGCACGTTACCAGTGGAAGGACGAATCAATTCCTTAGATAAGAATACCAAAAAGACAAAAGAGCAAGTAACAGCACCAGGACTTCAGCGTTGGGGAGATGTTGGTTTAATTCACCACCAGGTGGAAGAATGAGCAACGTTTCGGTTCACACCTGAACCTTTCTCAAGCTAATTCAAACAGTGTGCAATACCACATATATATAGGAGGATACACAAAGTATACAGTATACAGTGCAATTATATAATATGCATAAAAAA